>NC_133652.1:73317259-73617259 GCF_009905375.1 Apium graveolens | reverse complement strand
TGTGTTGTGTAAATATATGTATATATATGCGAGTCAGATAGAAACGCATGGGTAGACTGATAAGGTTGCGTGATATCAATTAAAGATACACGTATGTAGTAAGTTATCTAAACACCTATATTTCCATGATTGTTCAGTGTTAGCAAGGCAGAGCAAGCTAGGGTCAGAAGGCAGTGAATTAAACCAGGTTAAGTACGCGCAAGGCAAGTTTTTCCCCTATTCTAAATTCAGAATAGTGATTTATATTTCCTTTCTATCGTATCAATTCTCTTTGATAATTATTGTTCATATACACTGTTACCCATTTATTATCACTTGTTCCATTTCATTTCAATTCTTGATTTACCCAATTTATTGAATTCCCTGTTCATATTTCAATTCCTTTACCCTACATATATTCTGGTATATCCTGGTATTGGGATATATCAATAGCATACCGATTGTTCCGGATGCTCAGCCTTGGACTGGATGGTTACTATAAAGGCTGGGTTTTTCCCAGACCATTAATTAATAGGCCATAGTTGCCTGAGTACTCCTTATGTTGGTTGGGTCTATGCAGTTGGGTATAGATCCGTACTATATTCTGACTGATCAGCAGATTATAGTGCATATGTTGGTTCTTGTTTCCAGTCTTGTTCATTTGGCACTCGCCATCATTGGCAAATTATTATCATATACAGATACAGATGGTTGTTCAAACCAGCAGCTTATTGGTTCATTTATTTCTCTTTATTTCTCTCTCTTTATAATATATATATATATAAATTGTTGCAGGCTTGTTGAGCAATTTTGGCTCATTTCTTTTATTGTCACTCCTATTGTTTTACAGTTAAGGTAGAGAATGAAACCCATCAGGACCCGCATAGTCAAGAAGCGAGTCAAGCAGCGGGACCCTCTTATACCAAGAGTGTTCCTTCCTATTCCCGAAGAGAGCTTTGAATTGCCAGATCAGGTGTAGCAGGATAAGTAGTAATGTTGGGTTGAATAAAAGTTTTGTGTAGTTTGAATAAAAGATTGCGTAGTGAAACTGTAGATAGAATAAAGTTTTGTAATAAAGAGAGTTCTTGAGACAGGTTTTATTTAGTTGGGTTTGTAATAAAGTGTAGTGCATGATTCTTGTTTCCAACCTCAACCCTTAAAAGATCCTGAGTAGTGATAGTTCGGGGTAATTATTATATTAATATTCCGCTTGTGCAGGTATAGTTGGTAATTGTTGTTAATAATGCCCCAAATCTATACCCCGGATTTGGAGGGTGTTATAGTTGGCATCAGAGCTTAGGATTGACCTTGGAAAACAAGAATGTTAGGGTTAAGATAAGATAGGAAAATAAGATAGGATGAGGGTAAGAGTGTTAGGATTGTTTGTCTATGTGATTAGAAGTTATGAGTTATAGGATTGTGATTTGATTGTTTTGTGTTATTATTTTTATGTATATTAGATGGCTTCTTTATCATCATCTACGGAGAGGACCGAGACAGATCCAGTGGATGCACAGGTAGTAGCCCCAGTGTCAGAGCAGATCTTACCTCCATTGCCACCTGAGCCAGCACTAGAGATACCACTTCCCCCGGAGGTACCATGTTTTGCAGATTATTTTCCATACGTTGAGCCAGAGATACCAGATATTCCACCATTAGAGTTTTCGATGTTTGATATTCCTGATATGGTTGATCTTCCGCAGTGGGAGGATTTAGAGCCTCAGATTCCTATGCCACCAGTTGAGATTCCAGAGATGCCACCGATAGAGCCAGAGGCAGAGCCGCCTGTGTATGCGCCTATAGAGCAGCCTGTCTTATTTCCTGCCCCATTAGCCATTTATGCACCTGTTCCAGGAGTGTATCAGTTTCCTCAGCCAGAGTTTATGGATGAGATCGTGGTAGATGGACCATTACCTTCTCGAGGTTCCAGCACTGATCTTCATGAGCATCATACCGTGACTTACCAGCGCTTTCAGGCAGAGAGGGAGGAGAGGATTAGATGGCAGAACCAGTGTAGAGAGATCCTTGGATTGTATGAGACACAGACGGATGGTCCTGTCAGAGCATTACGACCGGATTATATACTGAGAGAGAGACTACATCATATTCACCGGGTTAGTTCGCAGCAGCTTACTGATTTGAGACAGCAGGATCTTAGTGCGGAGACAGCATATCGCAGAGCATTGGGACTTATCGAGGCAGTGCTAGAGGCAGTGCAGGAGGAGTTGAGCCACGTACCACCAGGATTTTGAGACCAGCAGATCGATGAGTGTTGTATTATGTATATTTTGTAGATAGAGGCAGCATAGTATTGTATACTAGTTTGTATGAGTGTAGCTACTGACTCTGACTGATAGTAGTAGCAGTACGACTGTTATATTATAGGGTTTTGTATCAAGCACTGACACCTGTAGCTGGTGTTCTACCTATATATATATATATGAGATAATCTTTTGCACGTTTTCTTTATTTTATTTCCAGTCATTTAAGCATTTACATTTATTTCAGTACCATTGCATATTTACAAATGTAGTTTTATTCTCGATCATGTTGTAAAAAAAAAAAAAAAAAAAAATTTAAAAACTATCATACTGTTTTATCTATTCAATTATTTAATAAGTTATTTTATTTCTCGAATCGACTGTTTTAATATATGTTTAATATACTGTTATTAAATAAGATCCATTATTTATTTACCAGAAAAATGGCACCTAAGAAAAAAGCGCAGCCTGACTCATCGAATGGAAACACCGATGGCCAAAACAATAATAAATAGATGGATCAGATGTTTAATCTCATGCAACAGCAGATGTTGATGATGCAACAACAAATGCAGCAGCAACAACAGCAGTTCCAGCAACAGATATTACAGCAAGCCGCTCATCCAGGACATCAAATACCACCAGCAGCACCTACGACTACTTTCAAGCAATTTCAGTCGGTGAAGCCACCGGAATTTATGGGTTCCACAGATCCTACAAAAGCGAGAGCTTGGCTGAAAGAGATGGAAAAGGCTTTTTCATTGGTAAAGGTTGAGGAAGAGCAGAAGACAGATTTTGCTAGCTATTTTTTAAAAGGCGAAGCTAATTACTGGTGGGAATCGAAGAAAGCTTTGGAAGAAGGTGTGGTGACCTGGAACAGATTCACTGATCTTTTCTTGGAGAAATATTTTCCTCGTTTTATGAAGAACCAGATGGAGATCAAGTTCCTGGAGCTGAAACAAGACAACTTATCGGTTGCGGATTATGAAACCAAGTTTACTGAATTGGCAAGGTTTGTTCCAGAGCAGGTGGATATGGACGAGAAGCGGGCCAAGAGATTTCAGCAAGGACTAAAACCATGGATTCGTAGCAGGGTAGCTGTGTTTGAATTGACAACTTATACGGCTGTTGTTCAGAAGGCTATGATTATTGAAGGAGAAAGCGAAGCAGCTCAGAAAGAGAAAGGACCAGGAAATTTTCAGAATCATTTCAACAAAAGGCCGGGATTTCAAGCTCGAGGAAAAGTAAACTTTAGGAGACCAGAACAAAACAACCAGAGGATGGGTAATCGACTACCTGCCCCAACTCAGCAAAGGCTTATTCGACTGCTTATACCTGATTGCAGAACGTGTGGTAGAAAGCATACAGGAGTTTGCAACAAGCTAAATGTTACGTGTTTCAAGTGCAAGCAAAGGGGACACTATTCTGGAGAATGTCCAATGGGAAAGGCAGAAGTTACTTGTTTCCAATATGGGAGAAAAGGACATATCGCCAAAGACTGCAGAGGAATTGCAATGGCTGCCAGTATTCCAAGAATTTTAGCATTACCTCCACCTCCACTACCACAGCAAAATCAGCCCAGAGCAAGAACTTTCAACATGTCAATGAAGGAAGCGGTACAGAGTCCGAATGTGGTTGCAGGTACACTCCCTGTAAATTCCGTAAATGCTTTAGTATTGATTGATTCAGGAGCTACTAGATCTTTTATTTCTGAAGCCTTTATCTCTAAGATAGATTATGAGATTCAGTGGTTGGATGAAGTGTTAGTCATAAAATTAGCGAATAATGATCAGGTTGCAGTAGATCGAGTATGTCCGAGCTGTGATATTGAGATAGGGAGATGTCATTTTTCAGTTGATTTGATACCTTTTAGGTTAGGGGAGTTTGATATTATATTAGGAATGGATTGGCTGTCTAGTAATAATGCTCAAATTGATTGTGCGAATAAGAGAGTGAAATTGCAAACTGAAGAAAATGAAACGGTAATATTTAAAGGTGAGAAGCAAAAGCAGAAATTCCTATCAATAATGCAGACGAGAAGATTGCTACGTCAAGGATGTCAAGCTTATTTAGCCTATGTACGGGATGTTGATAAGGGAAATTTGAAGATTGAAGGTATTCCTGTAGTTTGTGAATTTCTTGATGTTTTTCCGGACGAATTACCAGGACTTCCACCAGATCGAGAAATCGAATTCACTATTGACTTGACGCCAGGGACTGACCCAATTTCGAAAGCTCCATATAGAATGGCACCTGTTGAAATGAGGGAATTAGCAAAGCAGTTGCAAGAACTTCTTGACAAAGGAATTATAAGGCCAAGTGTATCCCCATGGGGTGCGCCAGTATTGTTCGTGAAAAAGAAGGATGGTAGTATGCGACTGTGTATTGATTATCGTGAGCTGAACAAGTTAACTATCAAGAATAAATATCCTTTACCTCGCATTGATGATTTGTTTGATCAACTAAAAGGAGCGGCATGGTTTTCGAAAATTGACTTACGATCAGGCTATCATCAGTTAAAGATCAAGGCCGAAGATATTCCAAAGACAGCGTTTAGAACAAGATACGGACACTATGAATTTCTTGTAATGGCTTTTGGATTGACGAATGCACCTGCAGCGTTTATGGATTTAATGAATCGAATATTCAAGAAGTATTTAGATAAGTTTATCATTATATTTATTGATGACATTTTGATCTATTCAAAGATGGAAGAAGAGCATGCAGCGCAATTAAGAACGACATTGGAAATATTACGGAAGGAGCAACTTTATGCAAAATTTTCCAAATGCGAATTTTGGTTGAAAGAAGTGCAGTTTTTAGGGCACATCATCAGCAGAGAAGGCATTCAAGTTGATCCAGCAAAGATTGAAGCCGTGTTGAATTGGGAAAGACCAAAGACGCCGACAGAGGTTCGAAGTTTCTTAGATTTGGCAGGATATTATCGAAGATTTGTCAAAGATTTTGCGAAGATAGCTACACCGCTGACCAAGTTAACTCGACAAAGTGAAAAGTTCGAATGGAATAGTAAGTGTGAAGAAAATTTTCAAGAGTTGAAGAATCGGTTGGTGACGGCACCAGTATTAGTATTGCCAGACGAGCAAGGAAATTTTGTTATTTACAGTGACGCTTCATATCGTGGTTTAGGATGTGTGTTGATGCAACATGGTAACGTCATTGCATATGCGTCGAGACAACTTAAACCTCATGAACAGAAATATCCTACGCATGATCTGGAATTGGCAGCAATTGTATTTGCATTGAAGCTGTGGAGACATTATCTGTACGGTGAAAAATGTGAAATCTACACAGATCATAAAAGTCTGAAGTATATCTTCACGCAAAAGGAACTAAACATGCGACAACGTCGATGGCTGGAATTGATTAAAGATTACGATGTTACAATCAGTTATCATCCAGGAAAAGCAAATGTTGTAGCAGATGCGCTAAGCAGAAAAGAAAGATTGAATCGGTTGACTTCATGCGAAGAATTGGCCAGGGAATTCGACAAATTGGAAATCGAAATTCGTATTCCTAATGAATCTGCAGAAACTATCTACACTATGACTTTCAAACCAGAATTGCTGGAAAAGATTCGCCGTTGTCAAGAAGAAGTGATGAGTCAAGACGACAACTTAACAGGAGAAGAGATTACGACTCAGAAAGATAATGAAGGAATTTTACGTTTTGCGTCAAGAATCTGGATCCCTAACGTGGCAGAATTAAAAGAAGAAATTATGCGAGATGCGCACAATTCGAAGTATTCCATTCATCCAGGAAGCACGAAAATGTATCGCGATTTGAAGGAAAACTTTTGGTGGCCGAATATGAAGAAGGAGATAGCAGAATGGGTGAGTAAATGCTACACATGCCAGCGAGTTAAAGCAGAACACCAACGTCCGAGTGGGTTATTGCAACCATTAGACATTCCAGAATGGAAATGGGAACATTTAGCGATGGATTTTGTGGTAGGACTACCGAGGACTAGGGCAAATCATGATGCGATATGGGTAATCATTGACAGACTTACGAAGTCGGTACATTTTCTACCAATTAATGAAAGATTTTCGCTCGACAAATTAGTGCACATGTATCTCAAAGAAATTGTGATGCGTCATGGAGTACCAGTATCAATTGTATCGGATCGAGATCCTCATTTCAATTCAAGATTTTGGAGACAATTTCAAGAATGTCTAGGAACGAAGTTGAATATGAGTACAGCTTATCATCCGCAAACTGACGGCCAAAGTGAAAGGACAATTCAAACGATTGAGGACATGCTACGAGTTTGTGCGATCGATTTTGAAGGCAGTTGGGATGAACATTTACCCCTAGTGGAATTTTCTTATAATAATAGCTATCACGCCAGTATTGGAATGCCACCGTATGAAGCATTATATGGGAGGAAATGCAGATCACCCGTGCATTGGGATGAAGTTGGAGAACGCAAGATTTTGGGTCCAGAATTAATTCAGCAGACAAAAGAAAAGATTAATCTTATTCGAAAACGAATCGAGGCAGCACAAGATAGACAAAGTAGATATGCAAACCAAGCCAGGAAGGATATGGACTATCAGGAAGGAGAACACGTATTGCTCAAAATATCGCCATGGAAAGGATTGACCAGATTTGGCAATAAAGGGAAATTGAAGCCACGATACGTTGGACCATTTGAGATTTTGAAGAAAATTGGGAAGGTTGCGTACGAGTTAGCTCTACCACCCCATATGCAGCACATTCACAACGTATTTTATGTATCTATGCTTAAGAGGTATAATCCTGATACAAGGCATGTAATAGAGTATGAACCAGTAGAACTTCAGGCAGATTTGTCATATGTAGAACAGCCAATAAGAATTCTAGATAGGCAAGAGAGGGTATTAAGAAATAAGTCTGTGTCATTAGTGAGAGTTTTATGGAGAAACCCAGTGGTTGAAGAATCAACCTGGGAGCTTGAAAGTGAAATGCTAGAAAAGTATCCTCAGTTATTTGCATAATTAGATTCTGAGGACAGAATCTTGTTAAGGGGGGGAGAATGTAACGACCGAGGAATTACGCTTGTATTATATTATAATAATAATAATTATGAGTATTATTATGTGATTAAATGTGTTAAGTCATTGAACCCTAACTGCTATGTGTTATGTGTTGGTTGTTTTGATCCAAACGTGTTTTGCATATTTATTGAGCGTTCTATCGTCAGTTATATATATTATATCAAAACCTGTACAGCTCAAAACTATGTTTTAAAAGCCCGTATTTCAAACAAAATCATTGGCCCTATTTTGCCAAAAATGCCCTATACCGTATCGCTATTCTGAACCCCTAGACGTTTTACAAATTGACCTTTTTCGCGAAAAACGACTTTTCCGGACCCCTTCGGGTACCAAAAACCCCACAAAAATCACATTTTTATTTTTATATGATTATGAAATTATCATATATCATTTTTCTTTGTATTTTTGTATTTTTCACAATTTTTGGGAATTTTTAGTATTTATTTCGTATTTATTGGATATTTAAAAATTCATTATTAATACCCAAAAATTATAAAAATTGGGGCCAAATATTTTTATTAGGAGTGTAATTAGACCCTTAATTTTTCTTAGGGGTATTATTTTCATAAATATAAATACCTGAATTACTATTAATTAAATCAGTTAATTATAATTAAAAATCAGAAAATAAAAATAAAAAGAAAAAGGAATTAGGGTTAGGGTTTCTGTGAAGAACAGGGTAGCATAATCAAAGGCGATTTTGATCGTGATTCCGGAGTCCAAATCGAGAGTGTGAGTATTCGTTTTGAAGCTTATGATCTGTAGTTTTCAATTATGTGATTCTTTTTAACGTTTGATTGATCGAATTGAAAGTTGTTATTTTCGGGTTTTAATCGCGAATTCGGGTTTGATTTTCTGTGTGTTGTTTGATGTTTTGGTTGTTAGAGTCGTTTAGATCGTTGATTTTGGAGTCGATTGACACCAGTTTCGTCAAATTTGGTTAACGTTTGGAGGAACTCGGTTTTCCGATGAAGTTCATCGGAGAACTTCGACTTGTGGTCGGAGATGGCGGAGGGGGGATTCTCTGATGGTGGTGACGCTGTGGGGCGACGGCTGAAACTCTAGGGAATCGAACGGAGTCAAAAAGGAGGAGAAACGATGATCAGGAGGCTCGTTTTTCGCCTCGCCGGAACCCGTCGCCGTCGCCGGATTCTGGGACGGTGACGGCTGTTCTTCGTGACCCGATAACCCGAGGTCGACCCGGTTTACAACCCGGAAACGACCCGGGTTTGATCCCCAAAACCTGAAACCAATTCCCTGAATTGTGTTTTTGATTTATTAATTATTTATTTATATTTTAGTAAATCAAAATCAGATTTTAAAAATTCTAATAATTAATTAAAAATTAGTTTTAAATTCTGAAAAATAGTATTATTAATTTCTAAATTATTTTATTAATTTATAAATTCGAATTTAATTATTTAATTAATTATTTAATTATTTATCTAATTATTTATTAGTTATCTAATTAATTAATAATTAGGTAATTAATTAATAATTAGGTAATTAATTAATAATTAGGTAATTAATTAAGAAATAAGGATTAAAAATAATTAAATAATATGATTAATAATTCGATAATTAGTTATTATTACGAGTAATGATTCGATAATGAGAATTATTATTCGAGCGATAGTTATTCGAATAATATTGTAGTGATTATTTGTATCGTATAATTAAATACCGATAATTAATTGATTAACGAATCGTATAAGTTTCAGTAATAATGTAATAAGTTCGATAATTATATGAGGATGGCGAGTAGCTCGTATTTATACGAGTAAGTAATCGTTGAGTTAGATTATAATTCGAGCACATAGTAGATATTCGATAAATAGCGTATCTGTTAATAGAATCGATCGATTATTTGTAAATAATCGATCTAATCGAATAAATATCGATACGTTATAAATATTATAATAAATTGTGATTAATCCTGATAATTAGAGATTTATTATTTTAGATTATTCAATAAGCAATTATTAATTATTTATTAGTTATTTATTTATTCAATATTTAAAAAGTGATTAATTATTTCGATAATTAATCACATAATTTTCAATAAACCGTAACTTCTTCATTTTAACTCCAAAAATTATAAAAAAAATTATTTTTGACTTTGATTTTTATTAAATAATTATTTAAAAATTATTTTAGGATTTAAAAGGTTGTAATAATTATCTATATTGAATAATAAATTGAATTATCAGTGTTTAATTCATAACAATTCAACCGTTAGTCCGATTTAAGTGAAACGAAGACCTCTAGACTCAGAAAAATGAGACGAATCCAATAAAAATAGTTGTAAGTTATAATTTATTCTGAAAAAGAGTGGTTTGGTGATAACTGATAGTTCGTAGGTCCTAGTAGGGATATCATTGAGCCGAATAAATCCCGAAAAATTATAATAAAATCAGATAAGACTAGTTATGCAGGTATAAGCCCAGAATTGATTCTAAAAATAATTATAAATCTAGAAATTAATTATGTGCTTTACGTGTTACGTGTTATATGTGATTATGTGCATAAATGTGTTGTGTAAATATATGTATATATATGCGAGTCAGATAGAAACGCATGGGTAGACTGATAAGGTTGCGTGATATCAATTAAAGATACACGTATGTAGTAAGTTATCTAAACACCTATATTTCCATGATTGTTCAGTGTTAGCAAGGCAGAGCAAGCTAGGGTCAGAAGGCAGTGAATTAAACCAGGTTAAGTACGCGCAAGGCAAGTTTTTCCCCTATTCTAAATTCAGAATAGTGATTTATATTTCCTTTCTATCGTATCAATTCTCTTTGATAATTATTGTTCATATACACTGTTACCCATTTATTATCACTTGTTCCATTTCATTTCAATTCTTGATTTACCCAATTTATTGAATTCCCTGTTCATATTTCAATTCCTTTACCCTACATATATTCTGGTATATCCTGGTGTTGGGATATATCAATAGCATACCGATTGTTCCGGATGCTCAGCCTTGGACTGGATGGTTACTATAAAGGCTGGGTTTTTCCCAGACCATTAATTAATAGGCCATAGTTGCCTGAGTACTCCTTATGTTGGTTGGGTCTATGCAGTTGGGTATAGATCCGCACTATATTCTGACTGATCAGCAGATTATAGTGCATATGTTGGTTCTTGTTTCCAGTCTTGTTCATTTGGCACTCGCCATCATTGGCAAATTATTATCATATACAGATACAGATGGTTGTTCAAACCAGCAGCTTATTGGTTCATTTATTTCTCTTTATTTCTCTCTCTTTATAATATATATATATAAATTGTTGCAGGCTTGTTGAGCAATTTTGGCTCATTTCTTTTATTGTCACTCCTATTGTTTTACAGTTAAGGTAGAGAATGAAACCCATCAGGACCCGCATAGTCAAGAAGCGAGTCAAGCAGCGGGACCCTCTTATACCAAGAGTGTTCCTTCCTATTCCCGAAGAGAGCTTTGAATTGCCAGATCAGGTGTAGCAGGATAAGTAGTAATGTTGGGTTGAATAAAAGTTTTGTGTAGTTTGAATAAAAGATTGCGTAGTGAAACTGTAGATAGAATAAAGTTTTGTAATAAAGAGAGTTCTTGAGACAGGTTTTATTTAGTTGGGTTTGTAATAAAGTGTAGTGCATGATTCTTGTTTCCAACCTCAACCCTTAAAAGATCCTGAGTAGTGATAGTTCGGGGTAATTATTATATTAATATTCCGCTTGTGCAGGTATAGTTGGTAATTGTTGTTAATAATGCCCCAAATCTATACCCCGGATTTGGAGGGTGTTATAAATCTGACATGGGAGAATCTCTTGACAATTTGGGCCATTGACTCGTCTTCCAATTGCTCCAGCTCTTCCAAGGAATAAAAATCATCACTTGATTGATTTGTAGTAGGAGGATCATATTCTGCTACTAACATATTTTCCTCAGCCTTGGAACACTGTACCATTCTCTCCAATTGTTGAGATTGCTGTTGTTGTTGACCTTCAGCTACAAGTGCAGTAGATGTGCTGACCATTCTATCCTTCCCGTAGACTTCCTTCTGTTGAATCTGCTCCAACTCATAGGTTTTTAACACTCCATAGAGCCTGTCCAAAGAAATCTCACTTAGATCTCTAGCTTCTCTAATGGCAGTGATTCTATGTTCAAGATGAGTTGGCAGTGTTAAAAGGAACTTTTTGTTGACCTCCCTGATTGAATAATATTTCCCATTTATGTTCAGGTTGTTGATCAACGCATTGTACCTCTCAAACACTTCAGTAATTCCTTCTCCTGGATTTGATTTAAAATATTCATACTCAGAGGTTAGGATCTCCAACTTGTTCTCCCTAACTTCCTCTGTGCCTTCATTAATCACCTCAATAGTTTCCCACATGTGTTTGGAATTTTTACAGTTCATCACATGTCTGTTCATCAGGGGATCAAGGGAATCAATTAAAATTAACTGAAGGCTGGCATCTAAGGAGGCTTCTTCCTTCTCAGCAAGAGAAAAATCCTCAGGATCTTTAGGATAGGTTCTGGCTTTGGTGATCACAACATCATCTACTATCACCTCCGGTTCAATAACCATCGGAGTTCTTATCCCCTTCTTTAACAAGTTTGAATATTTGGGATTTGCCACTTGTAAAAATAAGAGCATCTTCTTCTTCCACATAATATAATTCTCTTTATCAAATTGTGGAATTTTAACGGTTCCAACTTTTTGTGAAGTCATTATGAATTTTTGAATGAATAAAAATTCAAGGAGTTGAAAAATCACAAAAGTCTAGGATCTTGATTTGTTCGTTAATCAGAAGGCTCTGATACCAATTGTTAGGTCCCAATGTGTTTGTAGAAGGGGGGGTTGAATACAAACAGTACCGAATAATAGAATAAATGCGGAATAAAAAATATGAAACAAAATTCAAGTTAAATAAAAATATTATTAAACTTGAAAGGTGTTACAACAACTGTATCGATTACAAGGAATTAATCTCAAATTAATTATCACAAATCTAGAATAAATTCGACATGAACTTTTTCTATTTTTGTAATAAAAAGATTCAAATGCTAAACGCAATTTGAGATTAAGTTCTAGGGATTTTGATCCGCTAGATTGTTACACAAGAACAAGAGAATGATTTCTAGTTGATTGGATTTAACATTACAAACTAGAAATTGTGATCTTGAATTAGCAGATAAGATGAAATATTTGGCTGCTTTTTCTCTCTGTATGTTCTTGACTTCTTTTCTGTTGAATTATTAATTCTTGAATGGCTACTTCTGTCTTTTTAATCAATCGACAGAATGGAATGAACTGGAATGACAATCCCATAGCTGGTAGGACTTTCGGTGAGACTATCCTTTGAACTAGCAAGACAATCTCAACAGCTAGCAAGACTTTCGGTATGACAATCAAATGAACTAGCAAGACTATCAGAATGAACTAGCAAGACAATCTCCTCTCAGTGTAACTTTCGGTGAGACTATTGAAAATGGCCTTGCATGACAATCGGTATGACAATCCTGATTGTCATGCTAGTTCATTTTCAATTGTCTTGCTGATTTAATGTAGATTTTAATCCAATTAAAATTCTGAAAAACCTTAATATTAATTCAGAATTAATTAATCAATTAATTCAATTAATCAATAAATTAATCTTTGCAGATATAATTTATTTTCTTAATTAAATTATATGACTTAATTAATTAATAGAGAATTAATACTAATCTTGAGCAGCAACCATTCTTCTGAAAATCTTCTGAAAATCACTATCAATTATGAATCAATTCCACCACTTCAATGTTGACACTCGATGTACTGTCTGGTTCATGAGTGACTACTTCCGTGACGTTTCTTCATGTCTTGACTTTGACACTTTGATTTTCTTCAGATTAAATCCTTGTAATTATCTGATACCCTGACGAGATCTCTGTCACTTGATTAAATCCACAATCTTGATTTGCATCACTGAGGCTTGATCAATTTCTTGAACTTCTTCCAGTGAATTAATTCCTCAAGTCTGTAGATGAACCTTGTCTCTGAATCCTTTGACAGATATTACTTTGCGAGATTTCTTTGACGGTAGATCCACTATTTACTTATTACATTCTTATTTGAGTTGAGTTGAATCCTCGAATATACAAATAGGCTATGACATATGACTTACATTGTCCCTTAATAATAATACTCGACTAGGGACCTTTAGGAATATTGATACTATTCTCATAATCTCATTTCTAAGTCACGTACTTAGAGATATAGAATTCAAATCATATTTTAAGTATATTTATTATTCTAACATTTATATCACAGTAAATTAAGACATAATAAATTATAAAGAGAATAATCGATAGAACATAAACATTAATGATCCAAATATCTTAAACTAAAACATTATAGTGTTGTCTCCAGGGCACAAACAATAACAAACAACAGGACATCAAGTCCCTAATAGAGTCTCAAAAGTATTTTCAGATGCATACATGTGTGTCCATTAGAGCTATTATGGGTGCTTTGAATGTACCCCTTCAGGAAACACCTCAATTGGTAAGTGCCCAGATCCCTCAACATTCAACCTTGCCTGCTACCAAGCCTAAGGGGGAGATAATGGAGCCCAAGCTAAAATCCAGCCAACTATCAAGCAAAAATGAAGATGATATTGGACTTAAAAGATTCAAGATGGCAGCTGAAGACCCTTGCCTTAATAAGGAGTTTGCTGAGTTTTTAAAAGCCCGGAGAGTCTCCCTCAACTTCAATCACTTCACATATAAAAAGGTTGTGGATAAAATATTAATTTCCTGAGGGTGGCATTGGTGACAAGATAGAACTTTAAAGAACAGAGGGTGATTTCGAATGTCAATGATTTAGGAGTTGACAGATGTATGCAGGTGTCCCTTTCTTTCCTACAATCAAGAATGGAATCTGAGCTGGACATATTCATCAACAAAGTCAAGGTGATGAGTCCATAGGACACTCTTTTGCTATATGAGCTTAAAAATGGACAAATAGCTGCTTTTCGTGAGGCCTATCTACACCCAAGCAGAGGAGTGGCCTACATTTGTTCCACCACTAAAAGATGCAAGCACTAACAACTACCCAGGCATTGTGTCATGGCGAATAGAAAGTTGATGAAGACTTTGGAGACTGAGCTGAAGACAAAGAAAAACAAAACTCATGAGTATGTGGAGATGATCAAGATTCTTGCCATATTTTTGAAGAATGCTAAAACTATGCTACCAATGACATAAATTAATCAAAAAGATGACTTGGATGATGATGAGTAGAAGAAAGATGAACATAAATCTTTTGGCTCAAATTCAAGTCAATCTAGCAAAGGTAGTGGTAGTCATGTGGATGAGAAACAGAAAGGGAAGGATGAAAAGAAGGGAAATGATGATAACAAACAAAAGGAAATATGGAGGAGATGGGACGGATACTAGAAGACATTATTCACTCAAATATTCAAAACCTTACCAATCCAAACACAAACACCTAGCCAAACACAATCTCACACTATCCAAACCTCCAAGACCAAGTACCTGTTTAAACCAACTGTAAATTCTCTACTCAAAATCCCTATCATAGCAAGCCAAACCTTTCTAAAAAAAATTCAAACCACCTTCGTTCAAAACTCCAACTAAAACTCACTTCAAGTCTGCGGGAAGAAAGCCAATCAAAAATCAAGTTGAAGCTGGTGCACTTTGGGATTGCTTTAATCAAGACGACTTTCTACCAATTTTAGAAAATATCAGATGATGACTACAACAAGAAGCTAGCTGAAGAAATAGTCAAAGTCTGTGTTGTTTCTTTAGGATAAGACATGATCTACTTCAAAGATAGCATCTTCAACTTGTTGAATAGAGAAATTATTGAGAACTACTCAATTGTAGAACTTGAAAGGGTGATAAGTTTGATCAATGCAAGAGATTCTTTTACAAAGATGAGGAAGGATGAGTTGGTTGGGAGGTTGAGAGAGAGAAATATAAGACATGTAGGGGAAAAGGTTGTAAGGGAGAAAAATGAAAGAAAGTATGCTCGGGAGACTGATATGTTTGAGGAAAGGTCAAATGAACTGAAAGCTAAAGGATTGAGTAGGGTTTCTCCTAATGGTTTATTTCTGCATGTAAAAACTCGTAAGTTATCAAGGTACGAAATCAACTATCTTGACAGTTACTCATTGGATGAATGGCTCGAGTTAAGAGGAACATAAATCAGAGAAGAACTTGAAGTCCTGGTTAGACTTAAAGATCTAATTAGAGAACAATCAGGCTATGAAAAGTTTAGATAATCATGTAATTCAATTTTGAATGTAACTGCAAGAATGTATAAAAAATATACTTTATAAATTTGTTAGTCTCGTTTTATTTATTTTTATTTTGGGATTAGTCTTATTATCAAGCATGAATTTGTGACAAGTAATCTTCTCACAAATTGGGGGAGATTGTTCTGCAAGACATGTCTGTACATAATAAGACTAAGTCATCTTGACAACCCTAAGTATAAGTTGTAAGATAATCTAATTTTGTATTTTGTAATTGTATTAATTGAGTCTGTAAAAATATTAAGTGGATTAGACTGAAGGATTTTTCTGTGAACAGCCATCGAGATAAGGAATAAACTCTGGAAGAAAATCAAATCATGATCATATCTCAGAGCGAAGTGTAGTAGCTTGGATTTGAATAACACTGATCCAGTAAAAATGTTTTAAGTCGGATATCAACAAGTCACTGATCAAGGAATATCGAGAAGTCTGTCGAGAAGTCCAAAATGACTTGTAGAGAAGTCCCAAGAGATATTGATAAGTCAATATGCATTTAGAGATCTCAAATATCGACAAGTCAAAAAGTACATGTAGAGAACTGCAGATATCGACAAGTTATTTCTTCATGTAGAGATTTAGAGATATCGACAAGTCAAATCTACTTGTAAAGAATTAAAGATATCGACAAGTCAAAAGCTTGTGTATATTATTGGAGATATCAACAAGTCATTCTACAAGTAGAAAACTAGAGACCTCAATAAGTCATTAACACATGTAGAGAACTCAAGATATCGATAAGTCATTATACTTATCGATATGTGACATCTCTACATAATAAAAGAGATCTCGACAAACTACTTCATAATTCAGAATGCAGACAACTTAAAGATTCAAGATTATCATTCAACAAATAATTCTATCACCGAATTAGAAAGACTACAAATGTAGTTTGAAGAATACAAGATCAAGGGTCAAGAATCACTGGACAAAGGAGGGTCACAAACCTATTAGATTCTGCATAAATTTGCTAACACTGGAAATGAAAAATATACAAAGTAGCTTTAAAAACTGTGCCAGTCCATTTTAGTGCAAGTTCTGTAATCCCGTGCATGTTGATCTATAAAGAATGTCACGGGTCCTTTGTTGAGTAGTAACAAACAGATCTAGAAAATATCTTGTATTCTCTCTCAAGAATGACAACTGAGTTCTTATCTTTAAGAACACAGATTTTTAGCAAAACAAAATTGATTTTAATAAATCAAGTGAGTTTTTGATATTTGCTTGTGTGTTTCGCATTAGTACCTCTACAAATGCATAAAAACCGTTTTTTCCATAAGCAAGAAAGATAATTCAAATTTAAGAAAACACATTCACCCCCCCCCCCCGGTATTGCATTTCATACCTAACAAAGACCTATTTGTGATGACGAATGATTGTAATATTTTTTTTAAAATATTTTTAATTTATTTTGAGTTTTATTAGTTTTATGACAAAAAAAAAGATTATTATAAATATCAATTAACTTGACCAAATGCATCCTTAATCAGTGATGCTGACTTCTCTTCTTTAAAATTGTAAGTTATTTATTTAATTATTTATTTGATTCAGTTGGTTAATTTATTTATTTTTTTCGAGTTCTTTTATTTTTTACGATAAATTATTATAAATATTACTTATTTTTTTTGCATAATGTTGAATTTTAAATCAACAGCATGGTTGAACTTTGTGATTTTATTTTTACATGTATATGTTAGTTTTCTCATTTATATTTTAAAAAAGTCACACATTTATTTTTTGAACTCCATAGATTTAAAATCCTAGACTCGTCCCTAATAGAAGCAATTTTTTTAAAATAGAGCAATAAAAGTTGATAACTTTTTTGAAAATTTTATATTTTGACCAATATTTAAAATATTAGTATAAATTATGGCGACAATTATGATATTTAGTCTATTATAAAACAAAAAATAATAACACATATAACACTTATAAATATCACTAATATTCGGAAATTTTTTTCGGTTTTCTTTTTTCCAATTTTCTAAATTTTTCTCACATTTCTATTTCTAAAAAAACTATTAAAAATGAGAAAATATGTTCCAAATTAATTTAAACAAAAAAATATAATATATATGAATACTAATCAATTTGAATTATATAATTCTTTTATTTAATTAATGAACAATTGTAATTACTATTATTGTTAACAAAAATTATATTATGAAAACTTGTTTTTAAATTATTTAATTATATTTATATAGTTTTCAATATTTCTATTTTATATCAACTTTTATGTATTATTATGTTAATAATTTATTTGTGATTACTTGATTAATATAAAAAATTTAAATTTAAAGCGAGTTTATTTTGTCTTTATTTTAAAACAAATATATTAATATTAATAATATTAATTATATTACTATTAGTAATATTCATGTATGACTCATAAAAAAGTAATATATTAATATATTATGCATACCTTAAATAAAAAGTTAGTGAAAAAAAGGTATTGAATGTGTGTATATTAGGGTTAGAATGTGGTGAATATTGGGTATAAGATATTAGGTTAGAACGTGGTTGTTTTCTCTTTTCTTATATTAGAAAATTAAAAAAAAAACTGTTTTCCAAATTTTTCTCATTCCTAGTTATAAATCAGATTACGGTATTTTCCATTTTTCCACATATTCAAATTATTCTACTTTTTAAGAAAAAAATTCTAAAAAACTGGTGAAGTAAGTAAACAACCCCTAATTATAATAAAATATGTGGTATGTAACATTCACCCGAGTTAAATTAGTAAATTAGATTGTTTATATATACACAACTATGCAATGAAACTAATCAATTACTCAAACTACGGAGCCTCGCGGTGGAGCTGCACAAACTGGAAAGGAGTGGAGAGGCAGTATGAGTGTGCGTGTAACGTGTTGTGGGTTCAAAACGTATGGGGGATCCGTGTGTGTGCGTATATTTATTTGTGTGCGTGTTGGTTGGTGTTTTGTTGGCGACGGAGAAGCCGCCACCACAAAGGTAATGGCGAGTCGGCGGAAAAAACAAATAGGGAGAGAGATCGAGTACGAGGGAGAAGGGGAAAGGCGTGAACGAGAGTTGAGTTCGATGATATTGAGTTGTAGAGAGAGAGAAGGAGATTTTCCCCGGAATTTAAGTTGGAGTTTAAATTTTACAAAATGGAGAAGGTAGGGACGTAGATCGGGCCTAGGGGAGTAAGAAATAAGAAGAGAAATCAAGAATGAAGCTCGTCGGAATATGGCCAGAGCTCCGGCCGGCTGGCGGCCGCCACTGGCGGTGATGATGATGGACTGGGTGAAAGAATTAATAAATGGGTATTTAATCATTAATTGAATGTAAATAAAATGGTATTGTTTGGTTGAGGGTGAGTCGAACTCGGCAAGAAATCTGGGGTTCTGAGTTTGCCGGAATTTCACCGGCCGGCGGTGACGGCCGGTTGCTATCATGAAAGCTGGTGAGTGGTTGGGTGGGGACGAGGAAGGAGGTGGAGGAAGATTGAGGGCAAGATAGTCAATTGTAATTAATTTTTAAATTGATTTAATAATTAATCAATCAATTATTCGATTTAATAGATAATTTTAATGAGTGTCTTGATTGAAGGTTTTTACATGTATTTTTATTTTGGCCTTTTAGAGGAAATAATGTGCCAATTTATTTGGGTTCTCTTGGCCTTTTAGAGGAAATTGTGTGCCAATTTATTGGATTTGTTTTTGTCTAACTAAAGTTTTCTTTGGTTATATTTTATTTTATACATTATACGTATATTTATTTTATAATAAATTTTATAATCTTATAGAGTATTCTTTTTCATTATTTTTAATATTTCTTTTTGTCTCATTTGTTTTTGGGTAATACTTTAGTGGCATAATATTTGGCATTTCAGAGGTTATTGAGTGTCAACTAACTAAAGGAATTCCCTTTGGTTAGATTTTTACATAAATGTTAATATTTCTACCTATCATATAACTATGTTATTAAATTGAATTTCGGTATTAATTGAATCTATATCTCTGACTGAAAATATTTAAGTGATTAAATTATTTTTGTTTATTTTAATTCAGGTGTGATCTTTGAATAAAATGCTTGATAGACTAGATTCAAAAGTCAAAGATTTGGATTAATGTAAAAGTAGTCTGATCGAGCATATACTTCAGGTGGGTAATTTCAACGGGACGATTGATGGACGAGGTACGGAAATCAAAATGTTGGATCTCTCAACAAGCAATCTACTGGAGCAAAGATTTTAGATAAGTATTCGTATTTTATTTTATTTTATTTTTTAAGTGTTCTCTCTTCAGGCCTTAAGGCGTTATTGTCTAAGTTTCTGAGGCCGTCATACATGACATTTGGCTAGATGATAAACTTTATTGTATGAAGAAAACTCCTTTCTCTCTTTTATATCTCGGTACAATCTATATTCGAGATTACATATCTCACCGACAAAAAAAATAATCTATGGAATGAAACTAAAAAACCCTTTTAGAAGGTCTGTGATAACAATTTCTTGTTACGCATTGAGTTATAAACTCGGGCCTGAGTGTTCATGAAAAATCCTGTCACAGGGTGAGTTCATACACTTCGCAGTTCATACTATAAATATAAATGAAAACAAGTATTTAATATTAGTGGATTCAGGATCCGCGTTAAGGGCAGTACACAATATTTTTCATAGTTTAATATTTTTCATTTGTCGGTCCCAATTTTTCTATGGCCCTATTTATGCATTAGCAAAACAGTGCATTGATAAAAGAAAATCAAGTAGGGTTAAATGGAGAAGTACAATTTTAACCTATATTTCATAAATTAAAATTATTTTACACTTTATCAGTACAAATATTATTTTTATATAAAATTAAAAATAATAATTATTTTATGAAATTTGGCCATCTTTAATTGTTGGGATACATTGGAATATCTTGTGTATATATCGGGATGAACATCGGGTAATTTCGTGGTCGAGTAGTTTTATCCCCGGCCCCGATCTCTGATTCCTAACACACTCCCCGAACCCGCCTTGATCCCTAAACAGGGATTATTTTGCTCACGATTCTTGTACCGAACGGGGAACGACGATCCCTGCGAATAATCAGGAATTTTAATATTATTTAATCAAATAAAATTTTAATTATATTTAACACATTTTTAATAAAAATGGATTAGTAAATCATGGTACATAAATATGATTTAAATTTAATATTATATTTTTAAATACCAATTCAAATTTAAATGCATATAATAATTTATATAATTAAAACTATTTTAATATAACATATTCCATAATGAAAAATTAATATTTTAAAAAAATTTAACTTTAAGAATTTATATGTTATATTTACATATTAAATTTAACTTATATATATATATTATTTATATTAAATATAATAATCGACGATACCTTAATCCCCGACCACGCCTGATCCCCGAAACTTTTACTCGTTCCCCGTCCTGAACCTGACAAATTTCACGAATCCCCGATCAGAAGTGGCAGGGATCGTAGTAGGGTAGGCGGTTAGAACAGGGGTGGTGTGGGTGAAATGCTCGTATATCTAGAATACCTATTGTTGGTTATAGGCCCACCAAGGCCCATCGAACGAAGGCCCAATATGCGATTGAGCTACTGGGCCGAAGGACCTACAGGCCCGCGAGACGAAGGCCCACGGAAGCTCAAGCCAAGGCCCGCTGCTCGCAGACCGTTGGAAAGAACAAGGGACATAACGCCCCCTTTTCACTCTTGCCTTAATGATTGGTAACGGCTGAACATTCATGGCAGAATTGGGTATAAAAACGCTTGTGAAGTAAGACAAAACACACACATTCTCGCATACACTCTGCTTTTCTTGTATTATTACCACACCCTTACTACCAGATTCTTATTCTCACACCGGAGGTGAATCAGGGGTACAAACCATCACATTCTCTTCACTTTCAGGTATCAGCCGAAGCAACCTTCAAGGCACCCGAAGCCTGTTCAAACTCCCGAAGGAATCTGGGCGTAACATTTGGCGCCGTCTGTGGGAAGTACGAAAGTTACAAGCTGAGAATGAGAACATGACAGAAACATTTCACGAGCATTCACCACTGCCTGGTTTTACCGACAAACGACAACCATCCTCCCTAGTGGACGAGGACGGGGTTATTACACTAACTCCTGAAGAAGAGGCCTTACTCCTAAAGATCCGGGCAGAAAAGGCCGCGGAGAAGGGCAAGGCCAAAATTGATCAAGTCGACAAGGAAGCGGAAGCGCGAGCAAAGAAAAGAGAAGCTGATGCGCTCCGATTGAAGGCCCTGCAGCTCCCAAGGGAGGAAATTGAACTGCAAGAACAAGCCCTACGTGAAGAAATGCAGGCCGAAAAGCATGGCAGAACGAATAAGGATAGAAGAGAACATCGGGCGCATGACGAAGAAGATGAGTCAGACTCTGATTCGCATCCCCGAAGGAAAAGGACTAAGCAGCCCTTTTCTTCTGATTTGGATGAGGAGCCCTATAGATCCAGGCTCTCTCTTTAGCCCTATGTCTCTTATCCTCAGGCTCAATCGCCAAGAAAAGGCCCTGTTCAGTAATAGAAGGCCCGATCGTGAACCGGTCGTGACACAAGAAATCGAGCATTACCGACCCCCCCCCGGCGAAGAAAGACAATTCCCTAAGATGAGCGAGTTCAATGGAAAAGGGGACCCCGAGGACCACTGTAAAAATATGAACTCCTGATGGTTGGGATGGGCCACAATGATATTATGTTGTGCAAAATGTTCAAGACTTATCTCAAAGGGTCTGCGTCCATTTGGTACAAGTCCCTCAAGCCCCGGTCCATCGGGTCCTACGAGCAGTTGAAGAGGAAGTTTTTGAAGTACTACTCGCACCTATGCCGAAAGGCGAAGGATACTGAAGCCCTGGTCCACTACAGACAGAGGGCGAACGAAGAGCTAGGGGATTATCTCGCTCGGTTCAAGGAAGAAGCTGGGATGGTCACTAACTTGGACAAAATCAAAGCAACGGACTTCCTAACGGCGGGGCTGGACCCCTATAAAGGTAAAAAGCTTCGCTCATCTCTTTACGATTTTCCCCCGAAATCCCTGAATGATATATATGTAAGAGGCGAGAATATTCGCCGAAAGATGGAAAGTATTGTGGGGTATAAAGATTCAAGAAGAGACGACCGATCAAAGTGAGCCGACAGATATAAAGGCTCGAGATCAGGCTCTGACCGACGGGATAGCAGGAAAGAAGGAAGGAAAGAAACGGAACGTGGGGCCGAACGGCGACGAGATAGAGATTCGGCCGTATTCACCCCTTTGAATGCGCCGATCTCCAAGATTCTCCATGAGATCAAGGGCAAGCCAGGATTTATGCACCCCGCCAAAATGAAGGTCCCAAACCACAAGAAGAACCCTGATAAATACTGCGACTATCACAGGGACAAGGGGCATAACACCGATGAGTGATATCACCTCAAAAAGTTCATTGAGCGCATGATCAAAGACGGCGAGCTTAATCAGTTCGTCCGAGATCTGAGAGATAGGTTAGGGCCGAAGGAGAACCAAGAGGAGGAGGTAGATGCCGATGAGCCAGAGTGGTGGGACAAGATAAGGGGCGAGGTAAAAACTATATCTGGGGGAACCATCCTGGATAAGGATAGTAAGATAGCAAAGAAGAAGTATGCCCGACAAGTGTACAATCTGTATCAGTTCGGACAGGAAAAGCCCCATATGCCCATGACCTTCAGTACTGAAGACTACGAGGATGTCATTCACCCACACGAGGACCCTCTAATCATCAATCCCATCATCGGGCAAAACAAGATATGGAAAGTGATGGTGGATACAGGTAGCTCAGCCAACATACTTTTCCATAAAACCTACTGTAAAATGAACTTGGCTGGAGAGCAACTAGAGCCCTGCAACGAGGCTCCCCTTTATGCCATCGGAGGGCATCCCATTCAGTTCGAAGGAATGATTACTCTACCGGTCCTCCTAGGCAAGTTGCCGTATACCGTCGAAAAGCTGGTGAAGTTCTATATAGTTCGGATCGAAAGCCCGTACAATGCAATATTTGGCAGGCCCTTCTTATCAACCTTTGAAGCAGTGGAGTCTATACCTCACCTTAAACTCAAGTTCCCCATTGAAAAGGGGTAGGAGAAATGAGGGGCGATCAGAAAACCGCCCGAATCATAATGCTCGAAGACCTTGAGAAGGATCAGGAATATGAAGGACCGGACGGAACCGGGAAGAGGAAGCGGGTAGAGTCCGAACCCAGCGAAAGCCTGGAAACATTGAACATTGAGTTGGAGAAATTCGGGGCCGATCTCTCGAGCCCGATCGCCGAACCCGCCGCGGAGACCGAAGAAGTGGAATTATACGCGGGCCATTCGGGAAAGATAGTTCGGATTGGAAAAAACATGGGGTGGATCTGAAGACGAAGGTAATAGCTGTCATTCGGCAATACCATGATGTGTTCGCCTGGGGACCGGAAGACATGCCCGGATTGGATCCCAAGACGGCAAAGCACTGCTTGAATGTGCAGCCCGAGGCCAAGCCGGTAAAGCAGAAGAAGAGGACATTTGCAGTCGAACGACAGAAGGTCATAGAGGCCGAAGTGGAAAAATTGTTGGAAGCCAAATTTATCGAGGAAATTGAGTATCCCGGCTGGCTAGCCAATGTAGTGGTTGTCAAGAAGTGAAATGGGAAATGGAGGATGTGCGTGGATTACATGGACCTCAATAAAGCATGTCCGAAGGATCACTACCCATTGCCTAGCATCGACCAACTGATAGACGCCACAGCAGGATATGAGGTACTTAGTTTTTTGGATGCTTTTTCTGGTTATCATCAAATTGCTATGAATGATAAGGATATGCCCAAGACAGCGTTCATAACTCCGAAGGGGACTTATGCTTATATTAAAATGCCCTTCGGACTAAAGAATGTTGGAGCTACATTCCAGCGAATGGTGAACAAAGTTTTTAAAGAGCATATCGGAAGGAATATAGAAGCATATGTGGATGATATGATTGTAAAATCACTGTTCCAAGATCATGCCGAAGACTTAAAAGAGTGCTTCGAAATGCTCCGAAAGAACAACATGAGAATCAATCCGAACAAATGTACCTTCGGAGTCTCTAGTGGCAAGTTTCTTGGCTACATGGTCAGTGCCCGGGGAATAGAGGTGAACCCAGAGAAGATCGAGGCAGTTATTAATATGGAACCTCCCAGATGCATCAGAGACATCCAGAAATTGACAGGCCGGCTCGCCGCCCTTCGGCGTTTCATTTCCCGGTCAGCCGAGAAGGCACTCCCCTTCTTCGCCGTGCTCAAAAGGTCAAAGAATTTTGAGTGGAGGCCTGAATGTCAAAAGGGATTTGAAGAAGTAAAAGAATATCTTACAAAGACGCTACTCTTGATGAGGCCCGATCCGAAAGAAACCCTTCAGCTTTATCTAGCCATGTCCGACAGAACTCTGGGGGCAGTACTTGTGAAAAACTATGAGGGCAATCAGCATCCCGTGTTCTACGTGTCCCATGTCCTCAAGGATGCAGAGACAAGGTACCCCAATGCCGAAAAATTCGCATATGGGTTGGTTATGGCTTCCCGAAAATTGTAACATTATTTCCAACACCGGACGATCCAAGTTGTTATCATCCAACCTCTGAAGAAGATTTTAACAAGGCCCGAAGCCTCTGGAAGAATCGTAGCATGGTCCATCAAACTCGGGGAGTTTGATCTCGAGTACGTTCCCCGAACGACAATTAAGGCTCAGGCTTTGGCCGACTTCATGGTTGAATGCACATTCTCGGGTCCGAAGGATCTTACACCCGACGAACAATTAATCCGGATCCCAGGGAAGTGGAAACTTTTTGTAGATGGTTCGGTAGCCAGAAAAAAGTATGGGGCCGGCTTAATCCTTTAAAGCCCCGAAGGATTCGAGATATGCCAAGCCATAAGATTCGACTTTCCTTTGACAAATAATGAATCCAAATACGAGGCACTCCTCGCAGGAATGGAGCTGGCCCGATATAATACCCCATATTTTATTTGGTGCATTATTTGGTGCATTAATTAGTAGATATTTTATTAGTAAAGTTTTGAATTTTGAAATATGGATATTATTTAACTTAGATAAGTGTTTATCTACAATTTGAATTTTTAAGATATCTGTTAGTTTTTAAATTTTGAAAGTTACATGATAAGTTGGATAAGAAGTTATTTTACCTGGACGTGGAGAAACTAGTGGGCATTAGTTATAAGTCGTGGAGTCACTTGTTATATAAATAGATTTGCACTCTAGTGTCATGTACACAACTTATGTCATATAACTCCACAAATAAAAATGATCTATATTAGTTGTAGAACAACATACACTTATACATAGCTTAAGACGGGTTGAAAATCAAGAGTGGATACCAAGAGGTTGTGGTCTAGCATAGCAGGATAATCTATCATCTTGTCTGGGGGAGATTAATCGGTCAATTTATCTCTGGATTCTTATCAAAGGTGTTGGGTTTGGCAGTTTAGCTGTGTGCATGTTATTCAATATCCAGTCCATACATTTAGTTCTGACTATATATATAAAGGTGTGCAACTACTCTTTATTTTTATTTATATTTAGACATGTATAAATAGTTAACTTTTCATATTTATTATTATATTTGTTTTAGCATGTACCAGATTAGTTAGTTGTTATCATCCTCATGTTTATAATTTATGTGTAGTTTCAGTGCATTTTAGTTAGTTTTGAATGTTTTATGAGTACATAATATAATTATGGTGAGAAGGTGTGTTGATTACATGTGTTGCTAATAACATGATCTATTTTTATAAATTTGGCCATTTGTTCCTTATTGAGATTAAGTGATATATTTGATTTGATGGGTGTGTATATTGTTACTAAGTTATCATTTGTTTACGTGTAACATAGATTTTGAATGTAAAAATAAAAAATAAAATTTTAAGTTTCTATTTTAAATGTACAAAGTAAGTCATAATTTAATTATTTGAATCAATACTATGATTTCATCAAATTTGTAACAATATGAATATGTACTTCTTTTTATAAATTATTTATTCATATTAAGTAGGTGAGTTTTAATAATATAAATTTTGATAAATTAATGATATCATGATTAATTGAGTATCATTCTAGTATATGATTAATTATAATTTTATTTTATCACTTAAGTTATAAGGAAATTGTGTAAAAATAAATTGGTGTTAAATAATTATATTAACTGATGAAATATGAGGCATTAGTTTAATTATAATTATGCATGTGTTAAAGTACATGAGAATCTCAATTATTAATTAAGATTTATAGAATTTTTATTATTAAATAATTAGGTTAGTCATATAATTATTGTTGTAATAATTATTATTATTATGTTGCATTTTCCTTAAAAGTAATAAGTGCATTTTAGTGTTACGTTAAAATTCTTATACTTTATTGTCACTGTTACAAAATTTACAAATATATGAAATTGTTTTTATAAACTATTTAGTTATTACTTTACATATTTAATTAAGTATTATTAATATGTAGTCATTGTCACAACATTGAGCATACATATATAATTATATTTTTATATTGCTAAGCATTTAGAAAGATAGTGAGCATCTATTTATAAATATATTTTTTTATTATAGATTGATTTGGAGGTTGAATTGGAGTTGTGTCAGCATTATTAAATATTCTAGATTGATTTCAGGTACGGATATCTATTCCCTTTCTTTTTATTAAATTCTATACATTTTCCATTATACTCCTCAGTTATATTTCTATAAACTGTGACTTTTTGCTACACCTTGTATACCCCTCCATCATATATTTTCCTTGAGATTATAGCTGACTCTTTGTTTATTTATTGGATCCATCTCATTCTGACTACTTGGAAAACAACTTTGTAACCTATTTGTTAGGGCTCTTAAACTTATCTGTGTGGGTAAATCACAGACGAGACACATGGAGTTTTTGCAGTCTTTGGTGCTCTCGGCACTAACTCGTATAAGTGCTATGAGTATACGAGCATGTCTCTGGGGTATGAGGCATGATTAAGATCATGATCATTTTGTTTGTTTGGAAAATGTTTTATACATTTCATTTTATCCTTCTTGTGGATAACCGGAGAAGGAACTGTTTGCACTGTGCTTTGCTTGTTGTTTACTAGCAAGCAGAGGTTTTATAAGATGCCCTTATTAGTACCCACCTTACTTGTTCTCATCCATTTCTTTGATTTTGTTTGGATTAGTTTGTTCCTTGATTCTAAATAATTACTGTCATATTACTCATCTTCTTGGCTAATTGTTAAAATCAAATATATTCTTTTGCTTTACCTTTTATTGATATATTCGTACTGGGCATTTGGCTCACTCGTATTTATTTCTTTCCACAGGTAGTCGGGGGTAAAGCGGGGGTGTGATGAGTGCTGCCCAGATTTTAGCTTGTTATCTAGTTGAAAATAAAGTCAAGGACATGTTTTATTCCATATTATTTGGGATCTTGTTAGAGAACTTAATTTTGAAGATTTTGAACTTTTATTAGTTTAATAAATTATGTTTAGCTTGTTTTGCTTTCATTAATAAATAAGACTTAGCTTGTGTAGCATCTACTTGTTTAAGTGGGGTGTTACAACGTTAGTATCAGAGCTTAGGTTATAGTTTCTGTAGACTGTCCTTTAGGATTTGACCTATGAGTTTTGGGTTGACTCCATACGGGTAGATTTAAGATTTTGGATATGATTTTGTGATATATGTGTCTGTGCACTCATAAAATTTTGTGCAGGATGGCAAGAGGTAGCAGTAGTCGAAATACTGGGGGGAATGATAATCAGCAGATTGTTATGGATAGGAGTACTTTTATGGAGTTGTTACGGGAAGTTCAACGTGGACAGAATCCCACTGCTAACGGGCAAGATCGAGATGGTCAAACTATGTTTAATCATTTTATGAAGCAAAGACCCAATTGTTTTAAGGAGGCAAAGACTCCCATGGATGCTGAAGTTTGGATAGATCACATGGAGAAAATTTTCAGGGTCTTGGAGTGTTCAGAGGTGGAAAAGGCTCGATTTGCTACTTATCATCTTGAGGGGGATGCT
This sequence comes from Apium graveolens, assembly GCF_009905375.1. Classification (NCBI taxonomy): domain Eukaryota; kingdom Viridiplantae; phylum Streptophyta; class Magnoliopsida; order Apiales; family Apiaceae; genus Apium; species Apium graveolens. The sequence goes on along the minus strand of NC_133652.1, from coordinate 73,588,609 downwards.
AATACTTGGTGGAAGTCTGTGGTAGCGTTGCATGCACCTGGCTATGAAAATACTCTCACTTGGCAGATATTCAAAACTCAGTTTGACCAGAGGTATTTTCCAGCCAGCATACGTGAGGAATATGTAAGGGAGTATCAGAGTATTACTCAGAGAGATGATGAGTCGGTGGCAGGCTTTCAAGTCAGATTTCAGAGGTTAGCTGGTTATGCAAGATCTGTGGCTGGGTCAGAAGCGGATAAAATCATGAAGTTTAAGTGGGCATTGAAGAATTCCATCCGCAACCGTATCATCTCAAACCGCTATACATCTATGGACACCTTGGTTGACAGTGCCAGAGATCAAGAGCTTCATCAGGCTGACTTTCTCAAGAAACGAGACATGCAAAATCAGAAAAGAAAAAGAGAAGATGACTTTTCCGAGCGTCGACATGGATTTCAGAAAAATGGTGGTTCTTCGGGTGGATTCAAACCAAATGATCAGAGGTATAATACTCAGAATTTTCAGCAAAAGAATGGAAATCAAGGAAATGAGCAAAAAAGGTCTTTCAACCAAATTGGAAATAAGGAAGCATCTAAGTGTGAGCATTGTGGAAAGATGCATGGAGGAAGCACTTGCTATTGGGCTACTAGAGCATGCTTCAATTGTGGAAAGAAGGGTCACACTATTCGAGACTGTCAGATGCCACCAAAGAAGCCTTGGGATCGTAAGGATCAGGGAGAGAAAAGCAACCAGAAGACTTCCGGTCGTGTGTTTTCCATCACTGCAAAAGATGCTGCAAGTACTCCAGGTACCATTTCAGGATCACTTTCTGTCGGTAATAGAAATGCTATAGTCTTATTTGATACTGGAGCTACACATTCATTTGTCTCTACATCTTATGCTAAACACTTAGACATTGCATCCACTGCACTTATATCGGATTTTTCTGTTGGCACTCCTATGGGTGTAACTATACTTATGAATTCTCAATATCTTGATTGTGTAGTTAGAGTAGACGATAGAGAACTACTTGTAGATCTCTTACCTATTCAGATGAGGGACTTTGATATTATACTGGGGATGGATTGGCTGGAGCGACACAAAGCTACAATTGATTGTCCAGGAAAAAGAATAATTTTTGGCGACTCCAATTCGCCCGAGTTCGTGTTTCAGGGTTCTAAGCCTAGTGGTTGTGGAAAATTCATTTCGGCCATCAAGGCTAAGAAAATGATTGCTCATGGATGTGAAGGATTTTTGGCTCATGTGATTGACACGTCCAAGGTGCAGCCAGACTTAGAAGATGTTCTTGTTGTTCGTGAGTTTTCAGATGTATTTCCCGACGATTTGGAGGGTCTTCCTCCAGAAAGAGAGGTGGAATTTTCTATCGATTTGTTACCAGATGCACAACCTATTTCTAAGGCACCTTATAGAATGGCTCCGTTAGAGCTACAAGAGCTGAAAGAACAGCTGGAGGAGTTACTTGATAAGGGTTTTATTAGACCCAGTGTTTCGCCTTGGGGAGCACCAGTTCTATTTGTGAAGAAGAAGGATGGTTCGATGAGACTCTGTATTGATTATCGAGAGTTGAACCGAATCACAGTGAAGAATAGATATCCATTACCAAGGATCGATGACTTATTTGATCAGCTTCAAGGAGCAAAATACTTTTCGAAGATTGATCTACGGTCAGGTTACCATCAACTAAGAGTGAAGGCACGTGATATTCCGAAGACAGCATTCAGGACTCGTTACGGACACTACGAGTTTCTTGTTATGTCTTTTGGATTGACAAATGCACCTGCAGTTTTCATGGACCTAATGAACAGGGTATTCAAGGATTTTATGGACAAGTTTGTGATTGTGTTTATTGATGATATATTGGTGTATTCAAAGTCAAGGGAGGAATATGAAGAGCATCTTCGAATTGTGTTGGAAACACTACGGAATAACAAATTGTATGCAAAATACAAGAAGTGTGAATTTTGGCTTGATCAAGTTGCATTTTTGGGACATATTGTATCAGCAGATGGAATCAGGGTGGATCCGGCCAAGGTTGAGGCTATTACCAATTAGCCAAGACCTAGCACTGCGACGGAAGTGAGGAGTTTCTTGGGACTCGCGGGCTACTATCGCCGATTTGTAGAAGGCTTTTCGACAATTGCGATGCCATTGACACAGTTGACTCGAAAAAGCAACAAGTTCATATGGACCAATGAGTGTGAGACTAGTTTTCAAGAATTGAAGAAGAGACTTGTGACATCACTAGTATTGACACTACCATCAGGATTGGGAGGCTATGTGATTTATAGCGATGCTTCGAAGAAGGGACTTGGCTGTGTATTGATGCAACATGGAAAGGTGATTGCCTACGCTTCAAGACAATTAAAGCCTCACGAGGTGAATTATCCGACACATGACTTAGAGCTTGCAGCCGTCATTTTTGCATTGAAGATATGGAGACACTATTTGTATGGTGATAAGTGTGAGATCTTTACTGACCACAAGAGTTTGAAGTACATATTCACGCAGAAGGAGCTTAATATGAGGCAAAGACGATGGATTGAATTATTGAAAGACTATGATGTGAGCATTCAGTATCATCCCGGCAAGGCTAATAAGGTTGCAGATGCTTTAAGCAGGAAAGATTTTGGAAATTTGGCCGCTTTGGTGATGCAACAACAACCTCTTCAACGTGAGATTGAGAAATTTGGTTTGGAGTTTTATCATCAGAATACAGTTGGTATGGTAGCAAGTTTGCATGTCGAGCCTAGTCTTATCACTAGGATTAAGGCAGCTCAGGATGGAGATGGAGAATTGTGGTCTTTTGTCCAGAATATTGATCCTGAAAAGCAACCAGGACTTCATTTTGATGATCATGGCATTCTATGGATGTATAATCGTCTATGTGTGCCTGCTAACAAGGAACTCAGGGAGGAATTGATGGAAGAGGCTCATAGATCACCATTTTCTATTCATCCAGGTGAGACAAAGATGTATCGAGATTTAAAGGAACACTTTTGGTGGAGTGGCATGAAACGAGATATTGCCGATTTTGTTTCGAAGTGTTTGACTTGTCAACAGGTGAAGATTGAGCACCAGAGGCCAAGTGGCTTATTACAACCATTGGAGTTACCTACTTGGAAGTGGGAGAATATTTGCATAGATTTTGTCATAGGACTGCCTAATACTTTTAAGAAACATGATGCGATATGGGTGATTGTAGACAAACTCACTAAATCTGCTCACTTTTTGGCAATCCATGAGAACATGAACTTGGAGAGCTTAGCGCTATTATACAGGAATGAGATTGTTAGACTACACGGGATTCCAGTTTCGATCGTGTCCGACAGAGATCCCAGATTCACTTCAAGATTTTGGAAAGGATTTCAAAAGGCATGGGGCACCAAGTTGAACTATAGCACAGCTTTTCATCCACAGTCGGATGGGCAGTCAGAGAGGACAATTCAGACCTTGGAGGACATGTTGCGAGCATGTGCATTAGAGTGGTATGAAAATTGGGATGACTATTTGCCTTTGGTTGAATTTGCTTATAATAACAGTTGGCAGCGCAGCATTGGTATGGCTCCTTTTGAGGCACTATATGGGCGCAAGTGTAGAACACCTATTTGTTGGAATGAAGTAGGAGAGAAGCTTTTAGAAGGTCCCGATCTAGTCCAAGTCACTATAGATAAGGTAGCAGTTGCTCGAGAAAGACTTGAAGAAGCTCGATCTAGGCAGAAGAGTTATGCTGATAAGGGTAGGCGAGAATATGAATTTAAAGCAGGAGACAAGGTCTTCCTTAAGGTATCTCCTCAGAGAGGCATTCAACAATTTGGTAAGAAGGGTAAGCTAAGTCCGAGGTATATAAGACCTTTTGAGATTCTTGAGAGGGTTGGAGTTGTGGCATATAGAGTCGCTTTACCGCCATAATTGTCACGGGTGCACAATGTGTTTCATGCATCAGTTCTGAGGAAGTATGTATATCATCCTAATCATGTTGTTCAGTATCCCTTAGACGCATTTCGTGAAGATTTGTCTTGTGAAGAAGAAGCTGAAGCTATACTGGCAAGGGAGGAGAGAGTATTGCGCAGGAACACAATCCCTTTTGTTAAAGTTTTATGGAAAAATCATGATGTTCGAGAAGCTACTTGGGAAACTGAGGATTCAGTTTGTGCAAGATATCCATACCTCTTCGAATCAGGTACATCACTAGAATTTCGAGGACGAAATTATTTTAAGGGGGGAGAATATAATACCCCATATTTTATTTGGTGCATTATTTGGTGCATTAATTAGTAGATATTTTATTAGTAAAGTTTTGAATTTTGAAATATGGATATTATTTAACTTAGATAATTGTTTATCTACAATTTGAATTTTTAAGATATCTGTTAGTTTTTAAAATTTGAAAGTTACATGATAAGTTGGATAAGACGTTATTTTACCTGGACGTGGAGAAACTAGTGGGCATTAGTTATAAGTCGTGGAGTCACTTGTTATATAAATAGATTTGCACCCTAATGTCATGTACACAACTTATGTCATATAACTCCACAAATAAAAATGATCTATATTAGCTGTAGAACAACATACACTTATACATAGCTTAAGACGGGTTGAAAATCAAGAGTGGATACCACGAGATTTTGGTCTAGCATAGCAGGATAATCTATCATCTTGTCTGGGGAGATTAATCGGTCAATTTATCTCTGGATTCTTATCAAAGGTGTTGGGTTTGGCAGTTTAGCTGTGTGCATGTTATTCAATATCCAGTCCATACATTTAGTTCTGACTATATATATAAAGGTGTGCAACTACTCTTTATTTTTATTTATATTTAGACATGTATAAATAGTTAACTTTTCATATTTATTATTATATTTATTTTAGCATGTACCAGATTATTTAGTTGTTATCATCCTCATGTTTATAATTTATGTGTAGTTTTAGTGTATTTTAGTTAGTTTTGAATGTTTTATGAGTACATAATATAATTATGGTGAGAAGGTGTGTTGATCACATGTGTTGCTAATAACATGATCTATTTTTATAAATTTGGCCATTTGTTCCTTATTGAGATTAAGTGATATATTTGATTTGATGGGTGTGTATATTGTTACTAAGTTATCATTTGTTTACGTGTAACATAGATTTTGAATGTAAAAATAAAAAATAAAATTTTAAGTTTCTATTTTAAATGTACAAAGTAAGTCATAATTTAATTATTTGAATCAATACTTATGATTTCATCAAATTTGTAACAATATGAATATGTACTTCTTTTTATAAATTATTTATTCATATTAAGTAGGTGAGTTTTAATAGTATAAATTTTGATAAATTAATGATATCATGATTAATTGAGTATCATTCTAGTATATGATTAATTATAATTTTATTTTATCACTTAAGTTATAAGGAAATTGTGTAAAAATAAATTGGTGTTAAATAATTATATTAACTGATGAAATATGAGGCATTAGTTTAATTATAATTATGCATGTGTTAAAGTACATGAGAATCTCAATTATTAATTAAGATTTATAGAATTTTTATTATTAAATAATTAGGTTAGTCATATATTTATTGTTGTAATAATTATTATTATTATGTTGCATTTTCCTTAAAAGTAATAAGAGCATTTTAGTGTTACGTTAAAATTCTTATACTTTATTGTCACTGTTACAAAATTTACAAATATATGAAATTGTTATTTAGTTATTACTTTACATGTTAAATTAAGTATTATTAATATGTAGTCATTGTCACAACAGTGAGCATACATATATAATTATATTTTTATATTGCTAAGCATTTAGAAATATAGTGAGCATCTATTTATAAATATATTTTTTTTATTATAGATTGATTTGGAGGTTGAATTGGAGTTGTGTCAGCATTATTAAATATTCTAGATTGATTTCAGGTACGGATATCTATTCCCTTTCTTTTTATTAAATTCTATACATTTTCCATTATACTCCTCAGTTATATTTCTATAAACTGTGACTTTTTGCTACACCTTGTATACCCCTCCGTCATATATTTTCCTTGAGATTATAGCTGACTCTTTGTTTATTTATTGGATCCATCTCATTCTGACTACTTGGAAAACAACTTTGTAACCTATTTGTTAGGGCTCTTAAACTTATCTGTGTGGGTAAATCACAGACGAGACACATGGAGTTTTTGCAGTCTTCGATGCTCTCGGCACTAACTCGTATAAGTGCTATGAGTATACGAGCATGTCTCTGGGGTATGAGGCATGATTAAGATCATGATCATTTTGTTTGTTTGGAAAATGTTTTATACATTTCATTTTATCCTTCTTGTGGATAACCGGAGAAGGAACTGTTTGCACTGTGCTTTGCTTGTTGTTTACTAGCAAGCAGAGGTTTTATAAGATGCCCTTATTAGTACCCACCTTACTTGTTCTCAGCCATTTCTTTGATTTTGTTTGGATTAGTTTGTTCCTTGATTCTAAATAATTACTGTCATATTACTCATCTTCTTGGCTAATTTTTAAAATCAAATATATTCTTTTGCTTTACCTTTTATTGATATATTCGTACTGGGCATTTGGCTCACTCGTATTTATTTCTTTCCACAGGTAGCCGGGGGTAAAGCGGGGGTGTGATGAGTGCTGCCCAGATTTTAGCTTGTTATCTAGTTGAAAATGAAGTCAAGGACATGTTTTATTCCATATTATTTGGGATCTTGTTAGAGAACTTAATTTTGAAGATTTTGAACTTTTATTAGTTTAATAAATTATGTTTAGATTTTTTTGCTTTCATTAATAAATAAGACTTAGCTTGTGTAGCATCTACTTGTTTAAGTGGGGTGTTACACCCGAAGCCTTGAGGCAAAGCACCTAAGGGCCTTCAGCGACTCCATGCTGGTTGTGAAACACTTCACGGGGGAATATGAGCAAAGGGATCCCCGAACGAAAGCCTATGCCGCCAAGGTACGAGATGCTTCTTTATCATTTGAAACCTTTGAACTAAGTCAAATTGGCAGAGAGAACAATTCTAGGGCGGACGCCCTTTCCAGGCTAGCTTCGACCGAGACACAGAACTTAACTGGTTCTATTTACCTCACCGAAGCTAAGATGCCTTCGATCGAGAAGAAAGAATGTCTTGAAATTCACCAGGGGAGCGACTGGATGACCCCCCTCAGGAACTTTCTGTAGAAAGGCATTCTACCCCAGACTGAAAGGAAGCGCTGAAAATTAAATACAGAGCATCGAACTACACAATCATTAACGGGCGGATGTACCGACGGTCAGTCAGTCAGCCCCTTCTGCGATGTTTGAACACCGAAGAACAACGACATGCTCTAGAGGCAGTGCACGAAGGAATTTGCGGCGAGCACTTAGCTTGTCGGTCACTCGCCTTTAAGATTCTCCGACAGGGATTCTTCTGGCCCACTTTGAAAGCCGACGCCAGCGACTATGCAAAAAGGTGTGTACAGTGCCCGCTGTTTGCCACTGTCCCGAAACAGCCCCAGAAGAAATGACCTCTATACTAAGTCCTATTCCATTTGCCGTATGGGCTGTGGACATAGTCGGCATACTCCCAACTAGCACGAAGCAAACAAAGTACTGCATAATCTCCATCGACTACATGACCAAGTGGGTCGAAGCCCGTCCTTTGTCATCCATAACCGAAGAAGCCGCAAAAAAGTTCTTCCTGGAACAGGTCATTCTCCGATTTGGCACGCAAAAAACCTGCATCTCAGTTAATGGAACTCAGTTTATTGGGAACAAGTTCCGCAAATTTCTGCACCACTTCGGAATCGAACAAAAATTTAGCTCAGTCGCCCACCCGTAAGGAAATGGGGCAATCGAAGTGGCAAACAAAGTGATATTTCGAGGAATAAAAAAGAGGCTGAGCGAGGCCAAAAGAAGATGGGCGGAAGAACTCCCTTGGATCTTATGGGCTTACCGAACGACCCCTGGGACATCAACAGGAGAAACTCCCTTCAGAATGGCCTATGGAACCGAAGCCCTAGTTCCTGTCGAAGTGGGCCTGGAATCATACCGAACTGAGACCTACAATGTGGAAACTAATAGCTTCGGGCTGAGGGCAAACGTAGACTTATTGGAGGAGGAAAGGGAAGCCACCCACCAAAAGAACATGAGGTATTTACTTCAAGCGGCACAACACTATGACTCCAATATGAAGAAAAGGTCTTTCGGAGTCGGAGACCTAGTCCTAAGGGAGTTGGCCGCATCTATGTTGGCCAAACAAGGAAAGCTTCAGCCTAACTGGGAAGGGCCCTATAAGGTGATCGAGGTCGTTCGCCCCGGAACGTACAAGCTTGAGACGTTGTCGGGCGAAGCAATAAAAAACACTTGGCACGCCAGTCGCCTTCAAAAATTTTATCAGTAAGAAATTTCTTTAAAGTTTGTATTTGAATTCTATATGAAGAATGTAAGCAATCCAATTATAAATAAAGATGCATTTCCTGTCACATTTCTTTATTTACCAAAGCCGTGGTCGCATGAGTGTTATCTGAGGGCGATCCCGAAGAAGATAAACCCTGCGGCCGCCGCCCTTGTCTAATTTACTAATGAAGCATGTAACTTAAGGGGCAATCACCCAAAATTCAAACATCCTTCACTACACTATTATGATTTAACTTGCACATGGTAAACACGAATTAAGGGCCTTAAGGGGCAATCCTAGAATAACGCCCTATCATTCGTCTTTCCCTTGTTTGCGTGGTATTAAAAAGTCCAAAGAAAACCCTGTCTAGGGGCAATCTAAAAGAGGAACATGGTCCTTCAGCCTCAATCATGAGTTCTTAAAAAGACGAAAACCTGGTCTAGGGGCGATCCCGAAGAAGACCTCTTATTGACCGAACGAACAATGACATGCTGACCTAGGGGCAATCACTGAACGATCAACATCCCTGTTCCTTCGCCCAAATGCAGTAGAAGAATTAACAGCCTGAAGTCACCTTCGGCCTTTAACCCTTGGGGTCATAGGGGGTAGTAAGGCAGCGATTCATTTCATTAAAATTGTTAAGGCAAATAAAGCCGAAGATACAATTCATTTTATCAAGATCGTTAAGGCGAATGAATATGCCGATGATGCGATTTATTTCATTAAAATTGTTAAGGCAAATAAAGCCGAAGATACAATTCATTTTATCGAGATCGTTAAGGAAAATGAATATGCCGATGATGCGATTTATTTCATTGAAATTGTTAAGGCGAATGAAGCCGAAAATACAATTCAGTTCATTGAAATTGTTAAGGCGAATGAAGCTGAAAATACAATTTATTTCGTTAAAATTGTTAAGGCGAATGAAGCCGAAAATACAATTTATTTCGATAAAATTGTTAAGGCGAATGAAGTCGAAGATACAATTTATTTTATTAAAATCGTTAAGGCATCAGCAATGTCAAAGAGGAGATTCGTTTTAATTGTTAAGGCGAATGAAGCCGAAGATACAATTATTAAATAAAAGAGACAATGCTGACAAAAGATGAAAGATGCATTAAAATATAAAACCCCGAAGGCTAGTTAAATTATAAAAGCTCGAAGGCAGGAGTACCAATTACAAAAAATAAAAATATAAGTCAAAAAGATGAACGAATAATGCCGCTACAAGAGTTGGGTATGACCATGGAAACACCAACGGCAAACTTCGCAACAAGATCATCTTCCGTCATATCAAGCACCTCAGTGCTGAAGGCTTAGGCATGAGGGTCTTCATCCGAGAGCTCTTCGTCTTTGACGGAGGAGACAGGAGGGACTTCAACTGCTGGCCGGCCGATAAGATCCTCCAGGCTGTCGTCCAGCAACTGCTTATAATCCCAGTTCAGGCCATGGGCCTTTTCCAGGACATAGTCAACGCCAAACTGAAAGCAGCGCTCCTCCGTCCGGTCCAGCTGCTTCTGCTTCTTCCGAAGCTCCTTTCAGGACCTCTTCAGCTGGACGTTCCGGTGGGAGATCCTCCGGTTCGCCTTCTCTAATTCCATCTCCAGCCGGGACTTATCCCCCTTCAGCACGGTGGCCTCGCCTTCCAGGACCTCGTTCTGGGCTTTCACCCTTACCAATTCCTCCTCGGCCACCGTGGCCCTCCTCTCCAACTCCTTCACCTCAGCCATTTGAGTCTCCATGTCCCTAACTTTATCCTCCACAGCTGCGGCCCAGGGAGCATCCTGCAAAAAAGACAGGCAAAAGCATTAGAAAAGGTGATGAAGAAAAGGATGAGCGAAAGGAAAAATGAAAACTTAAAAACATATCAGGGACAAAAAGGACAGAAGCTCAGTGCAAGCCTCGGTCGGAGAAGCCGAAGCAAAGGCCGGCAGATCGGCCGGGAGCTGGAGGTCGTGGCACATATCCGAAGTAACCTCCTTCGTAGACTGCCTCTCCGGGTAGACAGTGTGGTCGGATGTCAGCACACCCCATCCAGGGAGATAGGAGTGAACGACCCCTTCCCGGCCACGGGTCCTCTTGGAAGAGTTCCCTTCCCTCACCACCACCGGCTCGTCCTCGTCCCTATCAGAGGCCGTCGGAGCCTGACGGAGCGGCGTGACCCTCTCCTCCTCCGATCTATCCTCCGTCTCCTCGGAAAGATTCAGCGTGGACCCTCCATCGACAGCCTTCTTCTTCGCCGCCTCTTCTGCGGCCCTCTTTTCGGCCGCCCTGGCCTTCTTCCTCTCTTTCAGGGCCTCTCTTAAAGACACTAAAATATAAACATTTAGAAACATTTAGACAAGTCAACACGAGCAGGTATGACAGAATGCATAAAGAAGATAAATCATATAGGCGGTGGAACAAAATAAATAATGAAAGAATGAAGGAGGAAGTTTTGTTACCCCCACCCCACAAGCTGAGGAGCCAATCTCTATCCTGAAACTCCTCGGGAATCAACTTGCTCACGTTGACGTCTACCAGGGCCGCGTAGTCCTTCTTCTCCCTCTCTGTTAGACTCGGAGCGAGGAGCAGCGAAGGGTTCACGTCCCGCCAGACGCCCAACGGAGCCAATTTCCGACCACTTACAAAACACCAGTGAGTATGGGTCTGCTTGTTGCTGGAGTTGGTGGTCGTCCAATCTGCTTGGCCAGCCCGACGAGCAATAGTATAAAAACCCGAGCTCTTCGGGTTCTTTCGGAAGTCATAATGCCACCAGAACAGCCTCGGAGTTGGGCGGACTCCGGCATGAAGGCACCTGTTCTGGAAGCAATTGATGTGGATGAACCCGTTGGGATCCATCTGCCCCAGGGCAATCCCCATCTGTCTGAAGAGGTACTTCACCATCTTCAGAATCGGCACTCTGAAGCCACATTTGAAGGCCGCCTTCGAGATCCCGACGGCACAACCACCGAACCCTTCGGGCACTCTAGGTGTGTCATAAATCCGTTCGTGCTCCTTAGGGGCGTAGAGCCAAAAGAAATTCCGAGGGACGAAGAAGTCCGAGTACATTTGGACTATTCTCTCTTTCGTCAATTCCGACCGGTTATTCGCCGCCGGGTAATTCGCCACCGAACCATAAAGATCCCGACCCGTTCTCTCGGGGCGGATAGAAGAGGTTCCCACCAAAGAGCCCGACCTTGGATCCCAAGTCTCTGGGGGGCGATTCGCTCGATCTATCTCCCTGTATTCGAAAACAGAGTGACGTTAGTCCATGTACTCGGGACACGACAAAGAAAAAATAAAAAACATTCAAAGGCCGAGTACATGTCCCAGAACCGAGCGAACAGGAAAAAGATCCGGAGTCGGCTCCCGAAGACTGTTCTAAAGGGCAAGTCTCCCGAAGGACGTACTCGCCCCCCAGAAAAACCTTCGCCTGCCATCTTTAAACTCCGAACCGCCCATCAGCCCCCAGGTCGGCTCCCGAAGAGTGTTCTTAAGCTAAGGACCCCCCGAAGAGAGTTCTTGGCCAAAAAACGCCTCGCATGCCATCTTTAAACCCACGGAGAACCCAGAAAAACTTCTATTTCCTACCAAGAAATGCCCAGAAAGTTAAAAACTCCAAAAAACACAACAACGCATGCGTAAAACCCAGAAAAACCCCATAAACTCAAAACCCCGTCAAAAACCATTGAGCCCACATGCAAACATCATAAAACACAGAAACTTGCATGCAAATGCACCAGGAAACTGAAAAGAAAGAAAAGGGACTTACTGATTTGAAGGTGTTCTTGGATTGAGATGGGATGATCTTGGAAAATGGAGTTGTTGTTGCCCGTAATTGAAAAACTCGCCGCAGTTAGTTGCTGTGTGTGGAGAAACTGAAAATGATGAAAAGAAAAGGAAATGCACAAATGGGCTTATACAGGCGCCTAAAATGAATTTGTAAAGGCGACGTTTGGGGGTTTTTAAAATAAACGACCCAGATTAAAACGGCTGAGATTGGGCCATGGAAAGACGTGCCAACAGCTGTCGAGTTAATGCACTGCAAGTTCCCACAAGCTTGCCACGTGTATGACCGAAGATCGGGGCGGAACTGAAGCGGTCGCCCTAGGGTTTCTTCACCCCAATATGGGCCGAGACCGGTGTCCGTCGGCCAGCCCGAAGGCCCAGCCGAAGGACAAGGACATGTTGGTTATAGGCCCACCAAGGCCCATCGAACAAAGGCCCAATATGCGATTGAGCTACTGGGCCGAAGGACCTACAGGCCCGCGAGACGAAGGCCCACGGAAGCTCAGGTTAAGGCCCGCTGCTCGCAGACCGTTGGAAAGAACAAGGGACATAACGCCCCCTTTTCACTCCCTCCTTAATGATTGATAATGGCTGAACATTCATGGCAGAATTGGGTATAAAAACCCTTGTGAAGTAAGACAAAACACACACATTCTCGCATACACTCTACTTTTCTTGTATCATTACCACACCCTTACTACCAGATTCTTATTCTCACACCGGAGGTGAATCGGGGGTACAGACCATCGCATTCTCTTCACTTTCAGGTATCAGCCGAAGTAACCTTCAAGGCACCCGAGACCTGTTCAAACTCCCGAAGGAATCTGGGCGTAACACCTGTAAAGTGAGATACACAACTACTGGTACAATATTTAAACAATCAATGTACAATATTTAAACAATCAATGGCGGCTGATCAAGAGCTCAATTTATATGGGGCCATCGTATACTTAAATAAGTATGTTATGTTGGTGGTTAAACTTCAGATTTTTTTAGCCATTTTTATAGATGTTTCAAATTTTTTTAAAATATAATTTTAAAAAATTAGTATTTCAACTACGTAGTCTTCAATTTATGATCATAAAATTATAAATAAAATTAAATATGATTCAAATTATAAAAAAATTACTAATATATTATAGTGATACTTGACATTTTTATGTGAGAATATTTTATAAAATATATATATTTATATATTAATATTTTAAAAAAATAGTTATTAATTTTTAATTTTATGAAAGCATGTATCCCTTTTGAGCCCTACATGAATTGGCACTTGAAAACAGTTAAGCAATACCCACGTGAATCTTGATGGGGGTCTAAAAATATCGATCATTATTTTTTTTTCTCTCTCTTCTTTAAATAATATAAATAAAATTTAAATTTAATATTATAATAATAATATAAAACCAAAAATAAGAATCGTTATTGTAACGATCCTAGTTACTACAATAAATTTTATCAACGATTTAATACAAGAACGAAGTCTATTATAAATACCAACTTATTATTTCGTAGTTTTACTTATCAAACCTTATAGATGATTTTATTAACTTGTAAGCTAAACAGAAATTGTTCTCTTGTGATTATTTAATTTAAAAGAGACTCGCATTACATTATTTATCATAAATCGTAAGAGCATTTCTCACTGGGGTGTATCAACACTGGACCAGAAAATCAGATAACTAGATTGATTTTGGATCTGATTAATTTTGGATAGATTTCATTTTCGGAATATGATATAATTTGAGGTAATTCGGATCAGATCGATGTGGTTCGGGTCTAATTCGGATTAAGAATTGATAAAATTTGAATAAAAATCGGATAAAATTCGGTTCGGATATTTTCGGATTATAACTTTTTTTTTCATTTTGTAAGACTTAAAAAATATATATATTTATTAACTTTAGTATTTTTTATTTAATATAATATGATTTATAATATTTTGATTAAATAGTAATATTATCACGAACATAAAATATTTTTAATTATGAATTTTATTTATGATCATATTCGGTTCAAATAATATATAATTCAGTTTTGTTCGGTTCCAATTTAATTTCGGATCTAATATTTCAAATCATTTTTGGTTAAATTTTTAATTCGGTTAAATTTCGGACCATTATAATATAATTATTTAATAACTATTAAATTATATGATTCAGATTCTGAATCAAATCTCAATTTAATAAATTTCGATTCAATTTTTCAGATGGAGACTCATTTTGACAGGTCTCAACACCACATCACGCAGAAGCTATCGCAACTAAAAAAAATGACCGACCCTGTGAGTAAGATGGTCAACAATTTTGAAGATGAATTTTTATTTCCCTAAATACGAACACAATTTTCTTTTCCCTAACTACGAATACGATTTTTTAACGGTTACAAGCAAATTACATTTTGTACTTTTTTCTTTTATACTTTTTCTCTTTTTAAGTTTCTTTCGTCCTTTACAATGTGTTTCTTTGAAAGAAGTGAAAAGTAACAATTTATATTTCCAATAAATCCTAAATATATGATTGCAATCTGCAGGAAGAATCTCTCACATAAGTTAGTTATTAATTCTCTGACCGCAATATAATGGAGAGAGCTTGCCATAAAACTCTTTTAACATTTTGTTTCTTCAAAAAGATCCTCTATCTTTCAACTAAAAACTCAGGATCAATCCTGTCAACAAAATGCATATAATTCACTTTCAATTTATTCTTACGACAGCATGTGCTATGCACTTTCATGGGGTGGTCAAAATAATTTTCTTTGTTAAATTATTATATATATTAATATTTTATTTTTACTTAATTTCCTATAAATTCGGTAACATTCTATTTCAATAATTAACAATCTTTAAAAAAAATTATTTGATCCCTGAATTAAATTATAGATGATTCAAAAGCTAAAAAGAGAATTATTAATATAAATTTTGAGGTAATTATACTTTACATCCCGTAATTTTTTTCTCAAAAACAAACGTGTATAAGAAATTTAGTAAAAACAAATTTCATCCATTATGTTAAATGTTATGCCCAAAATTTGGTATAAATCTTGTTCGGGTCAAAACCGGGGTCAATTGGTCATAATTGGGATATTGGTGCCTAAAATTAAGGAAAAGATAAGGCATTTATTTTATTACGAAGGAAGAAGGCGCGCCCTACAGGTATGGGGAGGCGCGCCCTTATGCATACAAGAAGAGTAATGCTGACGCCTTACATAATCAAGGTGCGCCCTCATTGGTGAAGGAGGCCTCCTCCTGTAGTCAATGGGTGTCCTCATTGGGGATGTGAGGTGAAATCTGGTGTGTGCTTTGGGAGCTCTGTCTCTGTAGTCAACGGGTGTCCTCGTTGAGAGACTTTGGAGTATCCTGCACTTTGCACCCAAAAGCTTGAGATCACTTGTCATGTAATCTGGTAGGGGCTCCTTATCGGGGGGCAATGATGCGTCCAACATTTGAGATGAACCACGGCTATACCTGCGTCCACGGACTAGAGAAACAGCTGATAGCGGAGGGTTATCCTTGGCCAGGGAGATGCCTTATCCGTGAAGTCTCGAAGCCGCGGACGAGGCTTGGGCCTTTGTGATTGGGCCTCATCGGCGGACATTCCTAAAGCTAGTAGAAGACGGTTTCCAGTGGGTTTCCCATTGGGCCTCGGGACAAGAAATCTAAGCCTGTTAGGTTTCTTGTTCCCCAAGAACTACGTGGGCTTGATTCCCTATAGATAGGGATACGTAGGCAAATTGTAAGGGGTCAGAAGCGAGAGCCTAAAGAGCCACCACTAACCCTAAGAAATCTCAGCCCCCAATAATCTCCACCACCAAAAACTGTTCATACTTCCCGACGAACACTGTTCATCGGATCCACCGGGTACTGTTCACGTTTTCGACAAAGAACCACCGTCACAGATCTTGTTTCCGGCTACGAACCTCAAATTTTGTTGTTACCAAATTCCTCCGTCAACAAATTGGCGCTAGAAGGAGGGGTGCTGATCAAGATCATAATCTCAGGAGGAAGAGATGTCTCGTCACGATGAAGGTTCTTTGACGCAAGAATTGAGGGATAGCCACGGAGGAGTTGTATACAACGGCCACGATGGAGACCCGGGAATAACTGTTTTCGGCAGGGGGGTCGAAGGAGATTTGAGTGTGGTATCCGGGGCCACAAGGGAGATCCAGGGATGATGATATCCATCCATGGAGGTTGAAGTTTGCAGCCATAGCCACGAAGGAACGAAGTTGGATGGAAAATTCGGATTTGATGGATTAAGCGATTTGTTTACACTGTTTGGGCCGTATCTCGAGTTCCGTAAGTCAGATTTGAACGATCTTACAGTCTACGCGAAGCTTGTTGAATTCTCTTTAATTCAGAGATGATATGATTACGAGAATAAAAGTTGAGCAGTCCGAAAATAGAGGAAAACAGTAGCTGCGAATTTTTCCAAAAAATCCTATTTGGTTTAGAAGATTAGGAGAATCCTATTTGGTTTAGAAGATTGGGAGAAACCTATTTGGTATTGAAGATTGGAGTACCCTATTCTAATTAGAAGATTGAAGAATCCTATTCGATATAGAAAATTGGGGAATCCTATTCCAACAAGAAGACTGAAGAATCCTATTTGATTTAGAATATTTGAGAACACTATTCAGTTCAGAGGACTTAACCAGGAGCAAATCTGAGGAGGATCGGGAGGAGAACACTCCAAGAAGAAGGCATTACTACCATGAGCTAGTCATCGCCGTTAAGACGATTCCACGAGGTAACACTCGACTAGTTTTGTTGTATTTTCCGTTAATTATTTCTGGGACTTGTGCAGGAAGAATATTGTGAAAGAGATTTAGCACGGAGGAGATCCCCACGAACACTTAGAACGCGCTTTGATGAAAACATCTGAGGGCCAGGAGACTTTCAACAAATTTCAGGAGAGTTCGCTGATTGGACACGTCTGTCCCTCTAGGACGCGTCCTCCAGGTAATATTTAAAGTTCCATATTAATTATATTTCTTGCAGGTAGGAAATCTTAACTGGAAAAAATCTCATGATTTGCCAAGCACAGTATCACAATCTATTAAGGGGCGCCCTCTGCATGTGGACATTCAGCGAAAAATTTCCTTCCGAGGGTGCGCCCTCAGAAGAAAAAGTCTATGCAAGTTTTCAATGAAGATGTCTTGATGATCAGATGAGTCATAATCAATAATTGAAGAATGGCTCGACTGTAACTAATTCCTTGTCTTTCAAGACGCGCTCTCAGAGAAATATTAAGAGTGAGATGCCCTTTATTGGATGACACTTCGTGAGATTCCGAAGTGATGTTTCTACATGAGATGGTTTCGGCATCCCTTGAGCTTTGTAGAAGATAGAAGCCTTCTAAGAATATTGATCTTTGATTTGGTTTAATTACATGAAGATTTTGTAGAAGACCCTTGTCGAGGTAGATGCTCCTTTTACAAAGGACGCGCCCTCCAAGGATGATTTCCTTTGTCGAGGTAGATGCTCCTCTTACAGAGGACTCGCCCTCCAAGGATGATTTTCCTTGTTGAAGTTGATGCATCTCTTACAGAGGACGCGCCCTCCAAGGATGATTTCCTTTGTTGAGGTTGATGCGTCTCTGACAGAGGACGCTCCCTCCAAGGATGATTTCCCTTATCGAGGTGGATGCGTCTCTGACAGAGGATGCGCCCTCCAAGGATGATTTCCCTTATCGAGGTGGATGCGTCTCTGACAGAGGACGCGCCCTCCAAGGATGATTTCCCTTGTCGAGGTAGATGCTCCTCTTACAGAGGATGCTCCCTCCAAAGATGATTTCCTTTGTCGAGGTAGATGCTCCTCTTATAGAGGATGCGCCCTCCAAGGATGGTTTCCCTTGTTGAGGTTGATGCGTCTCTGACAGAGGACGCGCCCTCCAAGGATGATTTCCCTTGTTGAGGTGGATGCGTCTCTGACAGAGGACGCGCCCTTTAAGGATGATTTCCCTTGTTGAGGTTGATATGTCTCTGACAGAGGACGCGCCCTCCAAGGATGATTTCCCTTGTCGAGGTGGATGCGTCTCTGACAGAGGACGCGCCCTCCAAGGATGATTTCCCTTGTCGAGGTAGATGCTCCTCTTACAGAGGACGCGCCCTCCAAGGATGATTTTCTTTGTCGAGGTAGATGCTCCTCTTACAGAGGACGCGCCCTCCAAGGATGATTTCCTTTGTTGAGGTTGATGCGTCTCTGACAGAGGACACGCCCTCCAAGGATGATTTCCCTTGTTGAGATGGATGCGTCTCTGACAGAGGATGCGCCCTTTAAGGATGATTTCCCTTGTCGAGGTGGATGCGTCTCTAACAGAGGACGCGCCCTCCAAGGATGATTTCCCTTGTCGAGGTGGATGCGTCTCTGATAGAGGACGCGCCCTCCAAGGATGATTTCCCTTGTCGAGGTGGATGCGTCTCTGATAGAGGACGCGCCCTCCAAAGATGATTTCCCTTGTCGAGGTGGATGCCTCTCTGACAGAGGACGCGCCCTCCAAGGATGATTTCCTTTGTCGAGGTGGATGCGTCTCTGACAGAGGACGCGCCCTCCAAGGATGATTTCCTCTTGTCGAGGTGGATGCGTCTCTTCCAGAAGACGCGCCCTCCAAGAATGAATACCCTTGTCGAGGTAGACGCGCCTCTTACAGAGGAAGCTCCCTCCAAGGATGATTACCTTTATCGATGATGATGCTCCTCGTAAAGAGGACGCGCCCTCTAATTCAGAGATGTTAATTTTATTTGAGGAAGACATCGCCACTATAAAGGGCGCACCCTCTAAAAATATATGATTGTAGAAGATCGTAAAGGTTTTGACTTTGAGTGAAATAAATGAATCACACTATTTGTGGAAAAGACGAGATCAACGATTTAGAGTTATGATTTGACAAGGAGCAAGAAATCAAATATGGAATGGTGTTGTGTTGTTGATGAAAGGATCACTCTCACCAACAAAGCACGTCCTGCTTTCATCAAAGATTATTTATTACTTGGAGATCAGAGAAATGGTCTTTTATTCTGGTTGTGCCTTCCCTTAGAGAGCGCCCTCTAATGATGACCCTTTCAGTTTAAGGCGCGCCTATAGGAGACCAATATTGGGATAAAAAAGTTTGAGAACCCTCGAACCTTTGTTAATGGATCGTGCTTTTCCAAGGTATGTGAGGTCCACACTTTTGTACAATTTCTCTTGTTTCTTACGCTGAGTTAGCTCATATAAGCTTAGAGATATGGTGCATAAGTGGTAAACCTCTCTAGACACGCCAAGGTTAAATCTATTAAGATAAGAAGTAGTAGAGAGTGACAGATGTTACGCTAGGAGGTGTAAAGTTATTGTATAGATTCATGAGACGCGCATTCATCCAGGGCGCGCCCTATAATGTTTAAAGAAGAAAAGAGCAGGATGAAGAAAGAGGAATGAATAAGTTCATAAGGGAATACCCTCAAATTGGTAGATGCTCATACAAATTTTATAAGTTTGCTAGGGGGGTTGAAAATTCCAATCCCATTTTCAATGGCATATGGAATTTGGGGGGTAGTTGTTATGCCCAAAATTTGGTATAAATCTTGTTCGGGTCAAAACCGGGTCAATTGGTCAGAATTGGGATATTGGTGCCTCAAATTAAGGAAAAGATAAGGCATTCATTTTATTACGAAGGAAGAAGGCACGCCCTACAGGTATGGGGAGGCGCCCCCTTATGCATACAAGAAGAGTAATGCCGACGCCTTACATAATCAAGGCGCGCCCTCATTGGTGAAGGAGGCGCGCCCTTTTGATATATGAAGAAAGGAGTTCAACTGATTCTTAGAGCTATCCCTTAAGGTATTAGAGCGCGCCCTAAGTGAGAAATATAGCTTGGATGGGACTTTAACATGGTTATTTGGACGGGCTCTTTGGAAGATTCAAGGAAGATGGAGATTATTATTACTAACCTATTTGATGCAGGTACTCTATTGAAGAACTCCTTCCTGTAGCACATCTACAGGAAAGGCGGTGTCCGTGGTCAGAGACCTCCAGGGGTATGCCTGGACTGAAGGCCTCCTCCTGTGGTCAATGGGTGTCCTCATTGGGGATGTGGGGTGAAATCTGGTGTGTACTTTGGGAGCTCTGTCTCTGTAGTCAACGGGTGTCCTCGTTGGGAGACTTTGGAGTATCCTGCACTTTGCACCCAAAAGCTTGGGATCACTTGTCCTGTAGTCTGGTAGGGGCTCCTTATCGGGGGGCAAGGATGCGTCCAACATTTGGGGTGAACCACGGCTATACCTGCATCCATGGACTAGAGAAACAGCTGGTAGCGGAGGGTTATCCTTGGCCAGGGAGATGCCTTATCCGTGAAGTCTCGAAGCCGCGGACGAGCCTTGGGCCTTTGTGGTTGGGCCTCATCGGCGGACATTCCTAAAGCTAGTAGAAGACGGTTTCCAGTGGGTTTCCCATTGGGCCTTGGGACAAGAAATCTAAGCCCGTTAGGTTTCTTGTTCCCCAAGAACTACGTGGGCTTGATTCCCTATAAATAGGGATACGTAGGCAAATTGTAAGGGGTCAGAAGTGAGAGCCTAAAGAGCCACCACTAACCCTAAGCAATCTCAGCCCCCAATAATCTCCACCACCAAACACTGTTCATACTTCCCAACGGATACTGTTCATTGGATCCACCGGGTCCTGTTCACGTTTTTGACAAAGAACCACCATCACAGATCTTATTTCCGGCTACGAACCTCAAATTTTGTTATTACCAAATTCCTCCGTCAATATTAAACTTCGGCATTCATGCACCTCATTTTATAGTTTTATTGAATTGGGCAGGACTAACTGAAACTTCAAAAAAATATTTAATCAAGATAAATTTCTCTGATAATAATAAAATTTGAAAATTTTCCTTATACCAGTTATAAAGTTGTTATGGATAAAAAAACATGTATTTTTTAATGCGGATGTTTAATATCTGGGTTTGATAAGTTTCGAGCTTTAATGGCTGCGCTTGTATTTCGTGGCTTGAATCTGCCCTCACAAGATGCCTACGTACCTTGGCGTATGCCAGGGATCAAGCCAAAATGTAGTTCTTGGTGATACTTTCCCTCGGGGCTATGGCGGTGAGAGCTCACCAAGGACGTAGTGACTTTCATGTGACTAAGTCTAAAACGCCATTCCATGTAATTACCTTGTGGCTTGTAGGATGTCTTCGCAACTTTGTGACGTGTGGAACCCTTGTCCAGAGAAAACGTCATGCTGAAGTTGAAGGGTAAGACCCTTTATATAGACGTTGAGAGTCTGAGAATTCAGGTAGAATTGGGAGACTTGATGGGCAAATCTCCACCTCAGATTGGACTTTGGAGTCCTAGAAAGCAGGAATTAGTTTCCTTCTGAATTTGGGTTGTTTGGAAGCTACTTCTTGTAGAAGTAGTTACTTATTTGAACACATTTATTGGGATGCTTAATTAACCCCTTTATTAATTATAAATTTAATAAATACTTAGGGTTTTCGGCCTCATTAATTGGGCATTCCCTTTTAACCAAATCAGGTCTAATTAATGCGACATTAACTCCGCAATTAATGTTATTTTTATTCCCTATCAAAAGTAATAAATTTTGGAATTTCTTTTCATACTATTAATTTCAGTTTCAATTTTTTGTTTATAATGTTAATTTCAATATTTTATAAATTTACTAAAATAAAATTTAAATATGTAATTAAAATTATTTTGTTAAATTTTTTCAGTAGAGTTATAAAAATATTGGCATTATTACTATATAATGAAAATCAAAAATAAAAATTTAGTATTATTTAAAATTTAAATTTATTACTTTTTATCAAAATACATTTTTTAGTATTATTTGAAAAATATATAATTTATTTTAAATATTGTTTTGCTGAAATTTTGGATTTTGCCTTGTTTTAATTCAGTAATTCTATGCATAATGAATGTTCAAATATAAGTTATGGAGTGCAATTCGCTTTTACCAAATTTTCGTTATACATTTTTTTAATGCAAATTAAGGGGTGCATATTGCAGTTATCTCATAATTTTTTTTATATTTTTTAATTAATTGGAAATTGTCAACCTATTGACAACCATACAATTTCAATAAAATGGCGATCAACGTACATGTTTGGGTGTAACGTATTTGAGCTTATATGGGCCATTAGCACATTTCAAATTATAGGGGACTGTTTGGCAAATGAGAATATTTGACTTATTTTATTCATTTTCTTTGATAATTGAAAAGTTAGGAAGTCGAAAAAACTTAACTTACAATTCTTGGATCCCTATAAACCTGAATAAACCTTAGCGACGTCGAGAGGATTAACGAGGACGGCGGAGAGAACGGCGGCGCCGGCAGCGGAGAAAGCTCTCTCACCAAAACCTAAAGTAACATTTCTAGCTATTATATTATGTTGAAATGAAGAATCCATATCGTGTTTGCTTTCTTGTTTGTGGATTGATATAGTAGTAAAATGAATTATGAAATTAGAATATGATTCAATTAATGTCTTGTCTTTTGACATAGTGAGAATTGTTATGGTCCAAGTCTTAGTTTAAAGCGAATTTCTTGTCATCTTAATCATGTTTTTAACAGTTTTCGTTTGTATCAAGTTTTGGTATCATACACTAAATTCTGAAAATGGCTGGTCTAAGAAACACATTGCAAAAATGGAAGAACAGTTTGTCATGATTTCTCTGGAAGAAGAATAACAAGGCGATATAACTTATGCTGACATTAATGAAGGATTAAGTGAGATCGACATAAGGTGGTGCCTCGTGGGTAGATTTCTGACTGATTCATCGATCGATTTTCAAGCCATGCAACACAAGATGGCTTCTCTTTGGCGCCCTGGTAAAGGAATGTATGTAAAATAGGTAGAGGCTAATCGCTTTTTTCCAGTTTTATCATGAACTGGATATCAAAAGGGTATGTAATGGGAGTCCTTGGACGTTCAGACGCTTTCATCTGGTATTTAAAAGGCTTAGAGAAGGGGACAACCTATGAACAAAACCAATCAATAACCTGGAAGTATAGGTGCAACTGTATGATATGGGAGCAGGGTTCATGTCACAAAGGGTGGTCACTGATTTTGGCAACTATATCGGAAAGTTTGTAGAATCGGACGAAAACAATTTTGTTGGAGTCTGGAGAGAATTTTTAAGAGTCAGAGTTGCGATTCTACTAGAAAAGCCTCTCAAAAGAAGAATGAAGTTGAAGAAGAGTGAGTCTAACTAGTGCTGGGTAAATTTCAAATATGAAAGCATCCCTACATTTTGTTTCATCTATGGTATGGTTGGTCACAGTGACAAATTCTGTGAAAAATTATTTGATACACCGGAAGATAAGACTGAGAAGCCATTTGGGACATGAATAAGAGCAGAGTCAAGACGCCGTATGCATACTATGGGAAGTAAATGGTTGAGGTCGGGCGACATATCTCCGGCGAGGAGCACGGTGGAGCAAGGTGGAGATAAGATGGAAACTGGTGCATCTGTGGCGGAGGGCAATCCCATAAAATCAGGGATACGGTTAGAGAGCAATAAGGGGGATACAGTGCGTTTCGGGGGAGAAAAATATTGGAATCACCTAATCAGAATAATATTATCCAAAGTCCGTTACCTCTAAATCAGGGAGCAATATCTGTCACAATGGATAATGATACAGATCGGATCAAAATGAATTAACAATTACTGAACCAAAAAGATGCAGGGTTGACAACGTAGATGGGCCAGAAATATCTGCGAGTTCAGACTTGGAGATGGATTCAAGCCCGAATGAGAATGTGTCGGTTCCAAAAAACTTGTTTTTGGCGGGTGCTGCATTGCAGGCCCGCCACTCCTCATGAGCACCTTAAGTTGGAACTGCCAGGGTATAGGGTCACCCTGTAAGCTTCAGTTCCTGTAGGACGTTGTCCGTAAAGAAAGACCTTCATTTGTTTTTTTAAGTGAAACGTTAAGTAACAAGAAAAAAAGAAGGAATGGGTTCGTTCAAGGTTAAATTTTCAAGGGATGGTAGTAGTTGAAGCTCAAGGTCGTAGTGGTGGCTTAGTTTTGTTGTGGAAAGAAGCATATTCTGTCAAGCTCCTTAGTCTTTCTTCTAACCACATTGATGTACAAGTTCATACAGAGGGGTTTCAACCATGAAGGTTAACAGATTTTTATGGAGAGCCAGATAGAAATCTGAGACAAAGAACGTGGGACTTGCTGAGAAACTTGTCGCGGGATTCAAACTTACCTTGGTGTGTTATAGGTGTTATGAACAACATTGTTAGTCAGGAGAAGAAGAGAGGGGGTGCTGCTTACCCTCAACGTCTTATTGATGGTTTTAACAAAGCTCTTGAAGATGCAGAGCTGAAAGATCTTGATTTATATGGCCACCCATTTACATGGGAAAGAGGTCGTGATACTGAAGAATGGATCGAGATTAGACTTGGTCGAGCACTGGTAACTAATGTTAGGTGGGATATATTTCCACTAGCAAATTTATATAATTTAGAAGTTTCTCCTTCTGATCATAGTCCAATTTTGTTGGACCCAAAACCTGGTCATCTGCAGCGCTCTAAAAGGCATTTTCGGTTCGAAAATGCTTGGTTGTTGGAACCTTTATGCTCATAGATTGTTAAGGATAACTGGGAGGTTGACATTACTCATAATGTCATGCAGAAAATTGCTCTTTGTGGCGAAAGTTTAGAGGTTTGGGAAAAAGAAATCACTGGTTGTTTTAATCACAGAATCAGGGATTGTAAGGAGAGACTTCAACAGCTCTGAAGTGCACGTGATGCCCAGTCCTCGAGGATGTATAAAGAGGAAAAACAAGAGTTATTCTTGATTCTGGATCAGAGGGAAATTTTCTGGAGACATGGGTCTAAACAACTATGGCTACAGTCAGGTGATTAAAACACGAAATATTTTCATGCATCCTGTAATGTTAGACGTCGTACAAATAACATTCAGAAACTCAAAGATACCGACGGCAGTTGGGTGGATTGGCAGACTAATTTGCAGCAGTTAATCACAAGTACTTTCAAGACTTATTCACTGCTATTGCTACTAACAGTTCAGAGGTGATTGATTGTGTAACCGAGTCAATGAGTCAAGCTCAGAATAGAGAGTTGTTAAAGGAAATCTCTGATGATGAAGTAAAGGCAGCTCTCTTCCAAATGAATCTAGATAAAGCGCCAGGCCCCGATGGCATGATGCCAGGTTTCTTTCAGAAGCACTGGAGCATTGCTGGGAAGGATATCATTAAGGAGACTAAAGAATTTTTTACTACTGGGGATCTGCTGCAAGGCCTAAATGACATTAACATTGTGTTGATACCAAAGAAGAAAAACCCGGCAGTCATAGGTGAGCTTCGACCTATAGCTTTGTGTAATATTTTGATGAAGATTATGACAAAAGCTATGGTCAACAGGTTAAAAGAAGTGATCAATGATGTTGTGTTGGAAACACAAAGTACTTTCATTCCCGGTCATTTGATTTCGTATAATATCATGACAGCCTACGAAGTTATGCATTATCTCAAATGTAAGAAAGTAGGGAAAGATAGTTTTATGGCGCTGAAATTAGACATGAGCAAGGCCTATGATCGAATTGAATGGGATTTTCTGCGAGCTATCCTTCTAAAGATGGGGTTTTCAACGTGGTGGGTGCACTTGGTTCTTCAAAGTGTTACTACGGTTCAGTATACAATGATGCACAGTGAATACGAAATGGGTCCAATAATTCCTACGAGAGGAATTCGTCAAGGCGATCCCCTCTCCCCTTACATGTTTATCATTTGTGCTGAAGGTCTGTCATCTTTGATTCGAAAGTACGAATTTAAAATTTTGATCCATGGAGTTAAGATCTGTCGAAGAGCTCCCATAATCTCGCATATGTTGTTTGCCGACGATAGTTATTTCTAATGTTAAGCTGATACTTCTGAAGCGTCGAATATATTACAGTTGTTGAATGTGTATGAGAATGCTTCAGGTCAAAAGGTGAACATTGACAAATCATCAGTATTCTTCAATACAAATGTTATCGAGTATAATAGTAAAAATATATGCATGACATTACATATGAGAGAGGCTGATACTCATTGTAAATATTTGGGTCTGCCAAATATTATAGGGTGAAATAAATCAGCAATGCTGGGCTTTTTGAAGGATAAAGTGTAGTCGAAAATCAGAAGTTGGGATGGTAAAACTATGGCCCGGTCGGGAAAGAAGATTTTGGTGAAGTCAGTGGTGCAAACCCTTCCATCCTACACCATGTCTGTCTTTTTATTGCCTCTCGAGATCACCAGGGACATAGAGAAAAGCCTGTCAAAATTTTGGTGGACCTCTAAGCCAACAAATTCATCGCACATAAGTTGGATGAGCTGGGAAAGGATGTCAAAATACAAAACTGCAGGAGGCTTGGGATTCCGCAATTTCAGAGATTTTAACTTAGCCATGTTGGGTAAACAAGGTTGGCGTTTCATCACCAATCCTGAGAGCTTAGTCTCAAAAATTTATAAGGCCAAATATTTTGCTGGTGGAGATTTTCTTACTTCTAGCTTGGGCCATAACCCCGGTTTTATTTGGAGGAGCATCCACGCAGCAAAGTAATTACTATTGGAGGGAGTAAAATTGAGGATAGGCAAAGGAGAAAGCATATACATCTCAGGTCAGCCTTGGTTGCATGATGACACCAACCCGTTTATTACTACAGAGTCTCCAGCAATTGAAAATCAAAAAGTCCCATCTTTGTTCTACTTAGATGAAAAAGCATTGGATGTCGGGATTAATGAAGATATATTTAATAATAGAGACTAGAGGCATATTCTAGCTATCCAGTTAAATGAAGCAAGTCATGAAAATGTGATGTATTGGTCACTTGAAAATTCTGGTAATTATTTTGTAAAGAGTGCGTACAAATTTCTTTAGGTGCAAAAGGGTGCTTGGAGTGATTAATATAATTCTGGTATTTGGAAACTTTTATGGAGCGTGAAAACTCCTCCAAAGGCGTTGAATCTAATTTGGCGTGCGCTTTCACAATGTTTACCAACATTGTCTCAACTGTAAAGCAAACGAGTCATAATTCAAACTCTCTGTCTAGTCTATCGGTGAGGAGGAAACTATTCTGCACAGTCTGGTAATATGTCTGTTTGCAGCCCAGTGTTGGAGTCTTCTCAGAGTAGTGATCAGCCTAGGTCAAAACATGAATATTATTAGTTGGATGGAATTGATGTTGAGTTCGGGCTCAGTACAGCAGCGTGCGGAATATATAACGCTGTGTTGGGCCATCTGGAGGGCTCGATCTAGTATGGAACCAGAAATTCTCATTTGTTAACAAGATAGTAGCAGCAGTGAAACAGTACCTTACACAATGGACAATCGCCCAAAACAGGTCTTCTAACACTCTTCTTCAACCACAGGCTAATGGAGATTGAGTGACTTCCTGGGTAAAGCCCCAACCAAACACAGTTAAGGTGTCCGTTGATGCAACTATTTTTGAAGATAGGTCTGAAGCTGGTTTTGGAATGGTCGCTAGAGATTCAGATTGAAGATTGATAGAAGTAAAAGTATTGACTGGGTCGAAGTGCACTAGCCCAGTTCTTGCGGAGGCCATAGCTGTGAAGGAATCCTTAAGCTGGATTGATCAGAAGAAATGGTTATCAGTTACCCTGGAGTCTGATTGCTTGGTTGTGGTTCAAGCCATCAGGTCTGCAACTCCAATGCGGTCTCATTTTGGAGTGATTATTTCAGAATGTCGAAACTTTATGCAGCGCCTAAACAATGTTTAATTGTTATTTGTCAAACAGTCTGCAAATATGGTTGTATTTTTATCCAGGTCGTAGTTTTGATAGGTCGTCTATTCCTATCAATATTCAAACTTGTATTGAGATGGATTTAAATTAATAAAATCTTCAGCCTTTCGTCAAAAAAAAAGTTAGGAAGTCTAACATTCCCCGTCCCATTCTTTGTCGGCCCATTTTTGTTCATTTCATGTGATACTATTTTGACGTAATTCTGTTATTTTTATTTTTTTATGGTGATTATTCATTTAAAATTCTTGAAGTTTATTGGCTACATGGTTTTTTAAAATCAAATAATTTGTTTAATTATTTTAACTTTATTATGCTCTACTGATTTATTTTTACTTTATTATGCTCTTTATATTACGTAAATGTTATAATTTTTACTTCATAATTTTGTCCTGAACGACATAGTTTAAATGATTTTAATTTTAAAAAAAATCTTTAAAATTATGCATTGATAAAAAATTTCTCTAAATTCAATATAATTTTTTATGTTTTTCTTGTAAAAAAAAATTAATAACTTATAAATTAACACTTATCTAAATTTATAAGTAAACTTATTCAAATCCCTAAATTAATTATTAACACTCATATGATACTGTTTTTGTCGCTCTTATTTTTTTACATTCCGGAGAGTATTTGAACCGAATTTTAAAATTTGCTATTCAATTATATTATATTTAAAATTTTAATTTTTTTAAGAAAATTTGTACTTAAAAATAATGATTTACCAAACACTTGAACAACTCATAACTAATTTGTAAATAAAATTATTCAAACACCATTGTTGATATCATGAATTTTTCGACTTTAAATTATAAGTTATATTTTTAAGAAATCTCAAAGAGCCCGATATGTTATGGCATAGTCAAATTTGACACGCAACGGCTGTTAACAATGCTCTAATATTTGAATACAAAATGGCAGACAGGAGGAGTATAAAAAACAGTTTGGTACTTGTGTACTACTTTACGAGGACTATACGAAAACAGAGCATTGTAAGTTAAGTAGACCGTGGACTGGTAGGTGGATATATCATCATTTTTGGTTCCAGTTTGACGCACTTCCGCAATGTATTTCATTTTATTATGTCCAGTAGGCAGGATTCACGTAAGAGCAGGGCCTTACCCAGATATTCAGATGTCCTAATCCAATTTCTGAATAGTGCCCTTGTTTTTCAGGACAGTAAAAAAATATTGTATGTAAAATCATCTTATGTACTAATACATACTTATAATTGTTTGGTTGCTCCTGTCTAGGCATTCGGATTGATCGTCTTACCCAAAGATCAGCACTACATAATAGTAGCACAACCGTGTAAGAGTAGCACAACTGGTATTCAAAAATAATCAAGGACAAAAATTTGTAATATTGAAATGTCTACTAACCAATACAAGAATCGTAATAAGTTGTAAAAAATAAATCCGTGCGAAATCTTTGCTTAGGTGTTAAATGAATAATATATTGATGCGAGTTAAAGTGTGTTGAGTAGCTCAGACAGCGGCTATAGTTCAGTCATTGCAGGCTGCTGCAGCAGACTAGTAGGTACGCAAGCAGGGTAGCAGTATCTCATATTTCTGCACTATGAAGTAGGTACATGTTACTGTGTCATTTCGGTTCCTAAAAGTCAGGGAAAAGGGACAATTTAGTTAGGTGATGTATAGCGTTAGTATTAACGTAATCAGCCAAACAAAAAACAACATGTTCATTTACGACAGTCGACTCCATTAAATATTAAAGCTTATATGATTTCCATCTATTATTGCTTCCACCAAATGTATTGAAAAATATTCATGTGGGTCCAAAGTGCCAAACAATACTACATTGCTGCTTCTTTGCTACACCTCTGCATGACTTGAAATTACTCTATATATTCAACCACATGCACACACTAAAATTATACTCCTCTTTGTTCATTATATAATCTACAAAGAGAATATCAACATCTCCCCAAGAAAGGTACACAGTTTCTCTACAACACTACATGTTTTTTGTGTTTCAAAATGTGTTACTATAGCTAAAGATTAATTATAAGTTTAATTTGTTTGTGCAGAATCAGATATTTCACTCAAATGGCACCAACAGTCATGGCTACAGCTAATGACAATGGTCATTCTGCTAATGCTAAGCCACTCAAGATCTTTGTGGGTTACGATACCCGCGAAGATCTTGCTTACAAAGTTTGTCACTATTCGATTTATAAACGATCTTCGATACCTGTCGAGGTCATACCTATTAAGCAAACTGAAATGAGGGAACTTGGACTGTATTGGCGGCAGAGGGAAAAGGTTGAGAGTACTGAATTCTCTTTTACCAGATTCTTGACACCATATTTGGCTAATTATCAAGGTTGGGCTGTGTTTGTTGATTGTGATGTCTTGTACCTGGGTGATGTTAAGGAACTATTTGATTTGATTGATGATAAGTATGCTATAATGTGTGTTCAACATGATTATTCACCTAAAGAGACTACTAAAATGGATGGAGCTGTGCAAACAGCTTATCCAAGAAAGAACTGGTCATCTATGGTTTTGTACAATTGCGGGCATCCTAAGAACAAGGTTTTGACTCCTGAGGTTGTGAATTCGGAGTCTGGTGCGTATCTTCATAGGTTCCAGTGGCTTGAGGATCATGAGATTGGATCAATTCCATTTGTTTGGAATTTTCTCGTGGGGCATAACAAGGTTGTCGAGGATGATCGAACTACTTTTCCTAAGGCTATACATTACACGCTTGGAGGGCCTTGGTTTGAGGCCTGGAAGGACTGCGAATTCGGAGACTTGTGGTTGAATGAGTTGGAAGAGTATAACAAGACGACTGAGAAGAATGTATATTAGCTTATTATTCGTTGTTTGTGTCCGGTAAAAGTTATCTTGTGCACACTTGTTAAAGAATCATATATACTTTGTGATTCTTGGTATGGAGTTGTAATGCATTTACATTTGGTTTCATATCTCATCAATAAGGAATAATAAAACTGTGGCTCTCTGTTACTAATTACCACTCCCTCCGATCTCATCCCATTTTATGTGAATCACAGCACATCGAGTAAGACTTGAGGGTCACACACTTCCCTGCCCAACCAATCAATAACCAGTTAATATTTCTTAAGATAAGTGTAGGAATGAAAATAAGTATGACTTCTAAAGTTTCAAAAACTAGTAAAACAGAACGGAGTAAAGACTGTTATTTGCATATTTCAAAAGACAAGAACTGAGGAGAATGAGTTCAATAGCATTTAAATTACAGTTGCATAACAATAAGCTTGCTGTGATCAAGCACTTCATACTGGTTCAGACTGATAAGACAGGTTTGTGAGCACCAAACCAAAGACTCTGGGTGTTGCCAATAATTTTATGAACATAAATGAATGAACTAAAGAAATGGACTAAACCGATTTGTAAATGCAACATACGAAAGTTATATAGATTAGCTCTTTTAAGTACAACCCCCCCACTCCAAGAGGGTGAAACGCCGGATATCCATAGACATCATTATTATGCGGTAGGATAAGATTAGTTGCATCTGTTAGCACTCCAGGGCATTATTAGAATAGGGTCTCTAGCAGTTCCGGAGAAGACAAACTTGCCACTGATTTGAACTGCTATGCAAAAATAAATTAAGGAATCAAGCTGCAGAAAAGTGAAACAGTGCATAATGACCGTCAAAGATTTGAATCTAATGTTTATATGCTAGAGATCTCTTACCTTGTCTTGTTGGTACTTGGCACGTATAGCATTGAGATGGCAATTACTGGTGTTTAATTGCAAAATTTGCATCTCAAGAATTGTGGCTTTGAGATCCGATGCCACGTAAGAAGTGTAATGTTCCAGCGTTGGATTCTGCATGGGTAACAGGTTTCAAGTCAAAATCCCTGGCACAACTAAAGCTGAAGCGTTGTAAAAAGTTGATATTAACATAAAGTTCAAAAGCAAACCCATGGGTGGCTTGATTGATCTAAAGTCCATTTGGCGAGAAATACAGCTGATGCTGCAACTGTCGATGGGATATATTTCAGGAAGCTATTATCAACCAATGTCAGTTCTGCCAGATAATTGGACAGGAACTCCAGCTCAAGACTTGGGCTCTGCAAAGTTAAGAGTTCCAGGTCAGCCATTCATTCTATTATAGGCCAGTAAGTAGGGGTCCATCTTGCAAAGGACCTACTCTATATGTTTTACCTTGTAAGAAGCTTGCGCTGCCCTCAAAAATCTCCTGTAGACATAAACTGTGGTTAGCAATTGTACTAGAAGCTTATAAACTAAAACTAGTTTAAGAGACTACATAGCTGATTCACGTTTTTATTTGTACCTAAGAAAAGTTTTGATAGTGGGTGCAGAAAGTCTAAACCTCAAGTCTTTCAAAACTTTGCTCTCCATTACAAGGACCTGCAGGTTTACTCATCAGCTACTGCTACATCAAAGAATTACGCGCAGGAAGGGCTCTCTTAAATTGTTATACGAGTTTAAGTAGAATATTTGGTTATAGCTAAAAAGTGCAGCTAGTGACTGCAATAGCAATGGCTAAACTTTGAAATGCATCTTAAGAAAGAAAATTTTGTCAGAATTTACCAAAGTAACTTAAGATTATGGTGTATCAAATCTATGAAATTTGCATCAAACAAGAATATCAGATTTAACATTGAGTAGAATGAAGCAAATAACTTAGCAATACAAATAGTTTTACAGGGGGCTTATTAAGAGATAGAATTGATAAAACCTGCATCAACCTATTGCGGAATGCGGAGAAAGAATAAAAATATTTTGTCCGATGCCAAAAGACAAGATTACTTTTATACAAATACCAAGTGTTTCAAGATCCATAATGTGGAAGCTTAGGAAGATCACAAACCTCTGTCCTGGAATAAGTATTGTCTGTGATGAGGCAAAATTCCTCAATGCGCGGTGCACAAATTTCTTCATACTTCCTTTAAATCATAGAAAGGAAATGAATATGTTACCAATGTAATGGAGGGACAAGAGCGTAATTTAAAGAATGGAAAAGTGGAGAACAGAACAATTAGGAAGAAAAATGTGGTAGAACTCCAAAACATAGCTACAGAGTATTTAAATCAAGACTCAGTAGATGGTGTACTAATTCTCGGCAATTAACACTAGTACACTACATCTTCAAAATTTTGGCAATTGGCTTAAAGATTAATCAATAATTATTGTACAGATAATAGAGCTTAGTAGCTTACGAAGCAATTAACATGCAAGTTATGCCCAGCAACTGAAGTCTTTTCCTTTCAATGTAGTACTCGGAAAGAAACAAATCAATGAGATGCACGGTGAGGTAAAGTGTGTCCGGCACCAACCTGTACTCCTCAGACACCTGAAACCCAAATGTGTACTTTAGAATGCACATTTCTTCAACACACTGTATGTCCCGAATCCAGATAGTCAGATATGAGTTATAGAGCAAGACAGTGGAACTAGAGCATTCACACAAAGATAATAAGTTAAAAAGGGAAAAAACAAAAAGAGTAAAAGACGTGGGATGGATTAACAGTAATGTGTAAAAATAGAAAATATCTAGAGGATCGTTTTTCCCTCATTGTGAAGACAATACTACTGCTAATTGCATTTGTATCAAATGAAGTCATGTACTACAAAGAGCATCGTATACTACAAAGAGCTGAGATGTAATATTAAGAGAATGAAGAGATATGACTTTTATAAGTTAGCGAAGGCAACACTCACAGAAACTACAGTAAGAAAGATAATTGTCTCCTAATAAGAAGAAAATGCAAAAACCAAGTCCATTTTGGCGTTTTGTTCTTACTAAATGTATCGATGTCATGTTGACATATATAAGCCTCCTTAAGGAAAGCCATGGCAGAGTAATACGGACAGAATAGACTTTTACTCCATTTACTTTGATTAACATCAAAGGAGCATGAGCATATTCATATTTGGTGCAAACTTCATACCCCCGCAAAAGGATACTTGTTCAAAATACTCTGTCGATTTACTGATGAAAAACAATATTATAAGATAAAGATTGGAGATACTTAGTTTGATAGGTTGCACCTTAATTTATATAATATATTGTATTTTTAGTACAAAACTACAACTTCAATCTCTTTTCAACTACTCTCTGAAATAAGCAAAGATTAGAATGATCAACTACGAATATTAAGAATAAAAAGCATTACAAACCTCCACAAGCCAATCAACCAGAATTCCACGCATGCCCTTGGTAATATCTTGTTGAACAATTTCCATAGATTTGGAATCTGGTCTTCGCATGAGCTAAAGAAAGAGAAAGTTGTACCACGACTCAGTATAGGTAGTGAGTAGTCTTGTCTAGTGTGAGAGAGTCACAATGACTAGCTTCTACATTAGGAAACTAATAACATGAGCCTATATTGAAATATAATGTCAATATATACATAACATTCTTAATACCAACATATCTTTTTGAGGCTATTGTGTGAAATATGTTACATATTTTCGAGCCTATATAATTTTAACATCGATGACTAGTAAAGGCTTGAAGCCCAAAGGCTTAGCAGAGGTACAGACAAAGAGATAGGCTTCTTGGCCAACTATTTTACAATCGGAGTCCTCTCCCCTTGTATGCCTTTGACGTGTTGGATTCCAACTTGTTACTGTGCAAACATAATCCAGTATATACGACTTTTTAACATCAAATTGACAGACGTACATTACTTCAAAGTTGCATTCTTCATAAAGCATTTGTTAACATGAAGTTCTACAACCATTTCACAGTTATGCTTGAAGAACAGCTAGATTCAAAGAGGTAAATAGATATTAATATATAAATATGACGAACAACAGTATTTAAACACAAACCTCAGCGACTCTTAAATTGCTATAGATGTCTGGAGCATACTGTCTGCACAACTGAGGATCCTTATAATCGGCATCGATGTCTACAAATTCTGGCTTTGAACAGCTTGTCAACATCACAAGACCTGTTTTTTCTTCTGCATTCATCAAAATTTATTCTTACGAACAAGTTACAAGTTTACAACATAAGGCATCATTATTCATATACTTTAAATAGAGAGAAGTAGAACAATCTAGCCTTGGTAAAAAATTTGTAGCCAATAGTGGTGCACAAGCAGCTAGGTTACGCAGATTCATCAAGCGGATGTACGAAGTTAACAGAGCAACCTAACTACTAAAAGAGTAATGCTACGTACGCCAAATTTTTTCCTAAAATAATTACAAAATGACATTGCATGACAAGTGTCAAAATTTAATTCATGGGCGCATAGTATGCACGCGGGTTCTCATATTATTATCAGGAAAGTTACCATTTTTAATATAATTTGGGGAAAATTTTGTAACAATCTTTGGGGTCCCTAGCATTTTCCTAGGAAAAACATGTTTTAACCTTCATAACTATGTCACAGAAAGCTAGAGCATGGAGCATTAAATTACGAGGAAAAAAATGCTCAAATCATTTAAGACAGTAAGGCTTTTATACATGACCTTAACCTGTTTATCATTTTTAAGAAGTGTAATGTTTCATAAGAGAATTTTACAAAAACCAAACCTTTGTTTGGGGGCACTCCAGATTCTGGTACATCATGCGAACGAATATCTTCACATGAATCTTTCTCAGCAATTGGCTCAGGATGTGCATTTTTGTCCAACAACCACAAACCTGCGGACTCAGCTTCTGTTTCTGTCAATGCAACTAACTGACCAGTTTTTGTTTTTGAATTATGTTGAACCTTCAGTGCAACATGTGATGCTACAGGCGACGCTACCTTGGAGACATTAACTGCACCTCTTCTAGTTTGACTCGCATTCTTTTTCTGATAATATGATTAAAAACGAAGTAATGATTATAGCCTAGCAAATTGAAGCTACCGCATGGTTGGAGGGAATGGAATGAAATTTGCAATATTTTGTGGGTAAAAGAATCATAATTTGTGTAAATTTTTATTTATCCAAACAAAAACGAAAAAAATCATTATAGTCATTTTTTCCTTCCATTCCATTCATACAAAATAAAAATAAAGCTAGAATCCCACAAAATTGTAAATGAATGCTTCATTCCTACTATTTTTTTCTGAGATACATCGTCAAACACTTCAACCTCCCTGTTTTCTTTTAATTCTTCCTTTCTTCACATTCATTCAATGTCACCATTTTTCTTTCCAATTTCTCGAATCATATGGAACATAAAAGAATATGTCAGTAATTTATGATTAAGATGTATTTGAGGGCCAACATTTAAGCAGTTAAAAGTCGAGATTTCTTTTTTACATTAAACTACTCATATTAGATTTGGGAAACAGGTTCAACTTTTTGCTCAAATTTACATCACATAATATGGAAGGATAAGGATGCAGTGCAGATAACACAATAAGGGAATATTTGAACCATCACTTCACCTTATCAAGCAGTACACAAGCAAGATCGATGTAAGGAAAATAGAGTTACGCACTCGTTAATAAACAAAAAGTAAATACCGTAATTTTAGACGCATTGAAGCAGTTTGTATTCAAATTATCTCTGTGAACATTTGATACATCTTTGAGCACTGCCCTTCTTTTGTGCTGGTTAGTAGGAGCACAACTATCCTTTTCAGCCCGAGCTACTCTTTTAGAGGTTATCCGTATATCCTGCTGCTGGCCTTGCTGCTTCGATGAGTCTGAAATAAGAAGTCCTTCGGATGATAGTGAGGAGGCAGCAGCAGCTTGTGCTCTTGTCACTCGAGCTGTTGGTTCTCTAACAGTAGCAGCTAACAGATTTTCCTTCTTCATCTCTAAACCTTAAGCAAAGAGCAAAGAAGGCTTACTAATTTGAAATAGTAGCCTTCTTACCTGCAATAACTTGGCCATGAACACTTGCAGAAATTTACAGTGGCAGCCATACTGTATAAAAACACTTAAAAATATCACTAAATTTATGTAAGCTCCAGTTATTATCGGATATCACAATAACATAATAAGATGATCAATGATGGAAAAAATCATGACAAAAATTTTAAAATTTTACAATTAGAGGCATGTGAAACAACACTAATTACAACAAATTAGCTTGCTAATAGTAGATCCTGCTAAAAAAATGACAAACATCTATGATGAGAAATAACTTGGAAAAATGCTGCAGCACATATACAATGATAAACAAGACACATACGCTGCAGTCACTCGTTAGCACAAAGAAATACAAATCATCAACCTGAAAAATTATATAATTTAAAAGCCAAATCAAACTCTTAAATACAATAACTTCAACAAAAATCCCAAAAAATAAAATTAAAAATCAAAAATTCCTTTAAATCACCATCAAATGAGGTACATTATCAAAAAACTTCGCCCACTGTCAAGAACCGCAAACAATCACCACTACAAAAAAAAACCCATCAGATCAAATCTTTTTCTTCAACATTAATCACATTGAGCTTTTCAAATTTTTAATTTTTTCTTCACAATATCAAGAAATACACACATCTAAAACCCCTCCTAAAAATCTCATCTTTTTACAAAATTTATGTTCCAAGATTCCATACATTTAAAATTCATAACCAGTATAAAAACCCCACCATCAAATCAAATTCTTTTTCTTCGTCTCCTTGTATTAAGCTCTTAAATTTTGTAATTTTACTTCACATTATCAAGAAAGACGCATAACTAAAACCCCACATAAAAATCTCATCTTTTTAACAAATTTTTGTTTCAAGATTTAATAAATTTGAAATTCATATGAAAATATACAAACCCCGCAAGATCTTTTAAAAATGACCCACAAAAAAGAGAGAGAGTTGAAATTAAAGTACCTCTTTTTGAGCTCAAAGAAATGAAAGAGAGAGATCAGAGAGGGATAATCAAAAGATGAGGAGAGAGAATAAGAAAACACATCGCACTATTCAAGAGCGGGACTATGGAAAGTTCAAATTTCACAAATACACACACAATACATACACGCCCGTATTTTTATATATAAGTAAAATAATAATTCTGATATGTTCAGTCACTTTGTTGACAGGGATGGCTCTTTGGTTTGACTTACGTTGATTACTGTGTTAATTTTTGTTTAATTAAACTACTTATGTTATTTCCTTTTTTAATTCTTTTGTCAGGTTTCCTTTTATATATTTAATTTAATTTAATTTAATTTAATGGCCCCATTTGTTGATTTTATTTGGTAATAGTTCCTGTTAAGGGATGTTGGATATTTTAATATTTCGCTAAATTTGTAAAATATTCCACTAAATTTGTCTGGATGTCAATAAATTCTTTGTTGGAAACAATTTGTTTATTAAGTTTGAACATCAGTTAATTATAGTAATTCATTTTATTCCAGGAGTATTAGATCTGTAATTTGAATTCAGGGAGACGTTAGATATCCAAAATTTGTTTCCAAATTTTTGTATTGAGCACTTGGGTATCAGAAATTTTTATTGATCGATAATATTCTAATAAAAATAAAATATGAATCTTGGTGGCATGTCTAGTTAACAAATCATGTCATGTAAACCTAACCTAGATCGAAGGGATGATCATGAAACAAGGACGACCCAAAGTAGGGATCTGATGCCTTAATTGAGTAAATCTGTATGGAAAAAGAGATGTCTTGATTGAATCTTGACAGCTGGTTTGAGCCTAGATTAATTATAATAGTGCTTATTAGTGTCTTTTAAGTTTGGTAGAGACATTATTTATTATGACAACATTTTGAAAAATCGGTTAGGAGCCGCGGATTTAAAATTAAAATATGTGAAGATGGGTGGTACTCACAATGTCCCCTTCAGTTTTATACATTTTTCTTTTCTAAATGTCTCGTTTAATTTTATACATTTCAAAATATACTAAAAATAGTAAAAAAATTATAATATAAAAATTAATTACACCCACTTAGCTCCACTACCTTCTTCCACTACACTAACTTTATCTATATAATCTTAAAGGCTACTATTGCTCATATAAAATTTACCCATAAATTTACCCATGATTCATGACCCATTTTATTTTTTTACAAATAAAACTTTATATTATACACATATCCATGGATATTTCACATTTATATCCATTATAACCCATATAGAAACTAACCTAATATATCTATCTATACATTCCTTGATTATAGCAACTGAATTATACGTTCAAATTTTTTTGAATTTTAATCATCATAATCTTTGTTACAAACTCAAATAAACAATATCTCTCATATCTATCATTAATTTTTTTTTCTCCTTTCTCCTTCTTAACCCTTTTTCTCT
Organism: Apium graveolens; assembly: GCF_009905375.1. Classification (NCBI taxonomy): domain Eukaryota; kingdom Viridiplantae; phylum Streptophyta; class Magnoliopsida; order Apiales; family Apiaceae; genus Apium; species Apium graveolens. The sequence goes on along the minus strand of NC_133652.1, from coordinate 73,549,495 downwards.
CTCAATTTCGCCATCGTCTTCTTTAATATAATATATATATATATATATACATATATGTACGTAATTTATGTGTGATTTGTTTAATTAATTTGATTTGTGCAGGATGAATATCAAATTGATTCTACACCTATTGCTTCGAATATATAATCAGTTTTGTGTTTGTATTTGTGATTATCATTATATTTATTTCAAAATTGAATCTTTATAATGCTTTATATTCTATTTTTTACATGTTTGAGTGATTTTTTATAAGCGTCTTCTTATTAATTTATTATTCATAATCCATATATACAGTATACTACAATTTCAGACGATTATCAAGACTTAAATTACCCATCAACGTTTTAGGCGATTGAAAGTTCTGATATTCCCCACTTTACCGGTATAGCTCCTTTTGTATATTACGAATATGTAAACCTCTCATGGAAAAGGGGTAACACCGTATTTGGTTAACTGATTTAAAAGTATGGCTAAGTTTTAACAATAATTTCTTGGATATGTTTTTGTATCGCATTTTACACTCCAACTGTTTGATGTTAGTTCCAAACAACTTTGTTTTGATTTATTTGTTATTTTTTTGCAGAATGTTATACTTTTGTTGTTTAATTCGGTTTTTTTAATTTTTTGTAATTGTGGAACTTGAAGTATTTTTTCTGATTATATTATTCTCCATATTGGTTTGGATTTGTGCAGACGCTGGGGATGAATCTCACCATGTTTTCAAAATATTTAAGCCATGTATGTATAACTATTTAATTTCATCGTGTGTTTGTCGAGTTTGAATCTTTTTATTTATTTTCAATATCAATAAATAGTTGTAGGTTACTATTTTCATAGTAGTGCACTTAAATTATGTAATTTGATCATTGGTGAGCTATTATGTTGATACTCACTTATACCGTAGTTTTAGACCTTCTGAATTGCAGATTGGGGAAGGTAAAAATCTGTTTCTCGCCGATGAAGCAGTAGCTATTAGTGAAGATGTGACTTCATTTGCTGCAATATCGCCATTTTATGTATGTAAGTATTAATTTATGGCTTTTTATTTTAATCTTCGATGTTTACGGATGATATTTGACCTGATTTCAAAGGTTGTATATGTATGTATAGTGTTGATAATGTTTTTTTCTCTTTGAATGCCTAGGTTATTATCCAAATCTGACTTTATTGATCCTCTTCATCACCCAACACAAATGTGGTTGATTCAGGTTTTTTTTTACCATAACAAATTTATTCGAAACTTATTTTAGGCCTTCCATGACACATGACTAATTTTATTTTATACGAAGGTTTACTAATAGTAAATATAAATTTAGAATTCGGTTATATAACTGTATATATTAGTAGCATCACAAACATCTCATACTAATGATTTTGTACTCAATAATTATTATTGTATTTGGCATATAAGAAGTGCATTAGTTATATACTCTCAATGTAAATTTAACTACCAGCAATCCAATTCTGAGAAAACAAGTGTTAGGCGTCGAGGCTGTGGATCAAGTATTAACATAATTATGCAGAGAAATAAGAAAATGTTTCTCCAATCATCGGTAGTCAATCTTTTTACCCTACTTTACTATACCTCCATTATGTTATTTGTAATTAATAAAATTGAAGTTATTGTTTTCTTTAGAAGTTCAGGGAATATTAAAACTCTACTTGCACAGTCATTGCATATTTACAATCCAAAGCACTCTAAATGATCAAAGGACGATGTTAATGATACAGTTCCTGAAATCAACAATTCTCATCAAAATAAAAGTTCAAACAGAAGTGAAAACATTTATCCTCAGCAACTAGAAAATTATAAATGATCAAAGGATGGTGTTATCTTTTATTTTTTAGTTTTTGTTGTAATTGAGTTCTTGATGTTTGCTGATTTTGTTTGATTGGTGAATTTGTAATTGGATTGTTGCGGTACTGCAATTTGTGATTGTGGATGTTGGTTTCATACTTTTTGATGTGGGTCTTTGTTTGTGATTGTAAAATGTGTAGTGTTGAGTAGTTTTTGAGTTTTTTCGATGAAAGGCTGGATTTGTAGAGCTGAGTATTAGATTAAGGATTGAGAAAATAGATGATTGTAGATGATGTTTTTATGTGAATCTATCTACTTTTGACTTTCGAGATAATGTAGTGATGCAGAGGAACTGATGCAACGATTCAATGTAATTCAGATTGTGTTGATAGTTTTACCCTTGTTTTTATTTATACTTCAATATTTTGATAGCAGGATTTATGTAATTATATCTCAATTTTAGGAAGCGTCCATGAGGGTAAGACATAAGGCTGAATAAAAATGTAAGTGCCTTTTTAAATAGTTTATTTTGAGATGACTTATTTGCAAGTAATATTTACTTTTAATTTGATATAATGTTTAGAATCTCATACATGTTCGGTGAATGGTTTTTTACTGAGTATATTAAGTATGAGAAAAAGAAAAATTCCTTTTGGGGCAGGCATTTATATTGCATTAATAATTCACACCCGTAATTTTTCTTAACGATTTCGTCCTTTTAGTATGATCCAGGTATTTATTTTTTACCACAAATTGATGTATTAAAACTCATTTGTTTCATTCATGCAGCCAAACTAGCTCAGGTTGCCTTCGGAAGAGACGGTGAATCTTCTATGACATCATACGGTGCTTTAAAAAATGGTCAAGTGACTCGAGCTACTGAAGGTAATTCAACTTTTTTATTGGCTCTCATTCAGCCGCGTTAAAATGATTGGTGAATTTGAATAAGAATGTGTTTCCTCATGTGATGGTGTCGCTTCAGGTGAGAGAGAGATGACAGAATACAAGGAACCATGGGTAGGTACAGCAATAGCAGTGTGCTAGATACATAATTTCTTTTGGAGTTAATAATATTCCTTGCTCATTGGCTTTCTCTCCATACATGTATAGGATTAGAGTTGTTCGCGAACCGAGCTGTTCGAGAACAAGCTCGAGCTCGGCTCGTTAAGGGCTCGGTTCGGCTCGGTTCGTTAAGGGCTCGAACTCGAGCTCGAACACAAAAATGTGTTCGTTAAGAAAACGAGCTCGAGCCGAGCTTTTGACATGTTCGGCTCGAGTTCGGCTCGGTTCGGCTCGAGCTCGGCTCGGTTCGGCTCGAGCTCGGTTCGGCTCGGCTCGTAAAAAAATTAAAAAAAAATAAATTATTTTTTATATATTTAATTATTATGAATTTTATTCATATTTTTTATAAATATTTTTTAAATTATTGAATTATACGAATGTCAAACTATATTTTGAAAAAATTCAGATATTAAAAATAAATTTTTTAATTTGATATTTTAATAATTAACAAGTGATTTAACTACTATTTGTAACTAGTATTTATTTCCTGATTGGTGTTTCGATTTTTTAAATATTTATGAATGATCCAACCGTACGAATGTTAATATCTATATATTTTAGTGACATGATAAAAATTTTAGAAAAAAATAAATTTATTTTGTTTGTTATTTGGACAATCAACCAATTGTTTGAACACTACTTGTAACTAGTGTTTAGTCTCATATTAATGTTTCAATTTTTTTAAAAATATTTATGAATGATACAACCGTACAGATGTTAATATCTATATATTTTAGTGACATGATAAAAATTTTAGAAAAAAATAAATTTATTTTGTTTGTTATTTTGACAATCAACCAATTGTTTGAATACTACTTATAACTAGTGTTTAGTCTCATATTAATGTTTCAATTTTTTAAAAAATATTTATGAATAATCCAACTGTACGGATGTTAATATCTATATATTTTAGTGACATGATAAAAATTTTAGAAGAAAATAAATTTATTTTGTTTGTTATTTTGACAATCAACCAATTGTTTGAACACTACTTGTAACTGGTGTTTAGTCTCGTATTAATGTTTCAATTTTTTAAAACATATTTATGAATGATCCAACCGTACAGATGTTAAGATCTATATATTTTAGTGACATGACAAAATTTTTAGAAAAAAATAAATATATATGATTTGTTATTTTAACAGTCAACCGGTGTTTTGACATATACTTGTAACTAGTGTTTAGTCTCATATTCATGTTTTGATATTTTTAAAAATATTTATAGATGATCCAACCGTATGGATGTTAAAATCTATATATTTTAGTGATATGATAAAAAATTTAGAAAAAAATAAATATATTTGATTTGTTATTTTAACAGTAAACCGGTATTTTGACATGTACTTGTAACTAGTGTTTAGTATCATATTAATGTTTCGATTTTTTTAAAAATATTTATGAATGATCCAACCGTATGGATGTTAAGATCAATATATTTTAGTGATATGACAAAAATTTTAGAAAAAAAATTAAAAGTATTTGGTTCGTTATTTTAACAGTCAACCGGTGTTTTGACCAGATTTTTTTAATTCAGCTCGGCTCGGCTCGGCTCGTTTTGATGGAGAAAGCTCGTGTCCGGCTCGTGTTCGGCTCGGTTCGACTCGGCTCGATTTTGTTCGATAAAAGCTCGTGTTCGGCTCGTTCGTTAACGAGCTCGAGCTCGAACATGAGTTTTTGTTCGTTAAGAAAGCTCGGCTCGACTCGTCAGAAAAAAAATAAAAGCTCGGCTCTGTTTGATCAAAACTCGGCTCGGCTCGGTTCGTGAACAGCTCTATATAGGATTACTATACCAATTACCCTGTGACTCTTCCTCTGAGAAGACCATACTCCAGAGATCCAGGTATACTTTAAGGTTCTTCACAACTTGGCAATATAAAGACTACTCTTGCAATCACATCTTTCATTTAATATTTTCTATTACAAACTTTGTTAACTTGGCCAAATTTTTTAATACATGAATTTATTATAAGTATTAAATATATCTACTGTTGACTTTTGAGATAATGTAGTTATGTTATATGATGTGGTTAATGATCTCAAAGGAGGGTATTAAGACAAGTTGCTCTTTACTGTATTTGGCAATGGTAAATTTGCTAAAATGTCTGAATAGTTGTTTCATTACACTTGAGCACTGTTTTTCTTTCTTGCAATTTTTTAGAGCGTGTTTTATATTTTGTGTTAAGCTACATTGTCAAGCAGCCTTTTCCTGGGTATATTCAGGCCATCATAAAATAATTTATCATATTACATTATGAGACTTTTGATATAGTGTTATGTTTGCTCAAAAGATCTAGAAACATGGTTCCACAGATGACTTCAAGCAGGGAGTCTTTACTATGTTACTGTCATCAATACAGGAAATCGACATCTTTAGAAATCGGTGATAAAATTTGTCTAAGATTATCTGATCTTTCAATATCACGCTTTGGATCTTCTAAAAAAATAATAAGTTATTGGGTACCAAGACAACTTATATATATTGGGTTATGATGTAAATTTGTTTAATGCGGTAATCCAAATAATGAGCTATATGGTCGAACAAGTTTTTGGGTAAGGATCATTTGCAGTGCTATTTCAGGCTTGTTTCTTCTTTTCAATGTTGCACTAAGTATTATTGTATTTTCCTTTTAATGAGAGATGTTCCTTGATTGTTTATTTTAGTTAGTTATTATTACTATAAACTAAATTTAGTTTATGCACGAAAAATGTCTAGAGATCGGTGAGGCTTTCAGAGGCAATAGATTTCCTAACCTCATTTAAATTGTTTGGATTTTCTAGAGTTTTTACCCATGCCAGGATTATCCAATTCAACCGAGTTTGACCCATATGTGTAAGTAGCACTATGTTCTTCTCAAGTTTTCGAACTGGAATTCGTTAACTTCCGAAAATAACTCTTTTATCTCCCATAAACATGGAAACTACTACATCCCTGCCTTTTCTTATGATCATTGTCCATTTTTCATTGACTATTATATTATGTTATTTTCCATTTAGCGGCAAAGCAAAAGCATTGTAATTTTTTGTTTGAATTGATTTGATAAAGTGATACGCAGTGGACAAATCAGGGATGGCTTCATCTCATGTACGATACACATTGTATTTACAGTGTCTCCGAATTCAGGCTCAACCTTTGTCTCTCCTTTGTTGTAAAATCCGAGACGAATAGCGCTAGGTCCATTGTCTCCTTCTTCCCAAAAATGGTCAGCCTACATGATTACATATAAAGATTGTATTGTTAAATATTTGTATCTTCATATTGATTTTATTATCTTACGGCAGATTTAAAGTGACAAGGTTAGTCACAATCATGACTTCAAAAAATGTCGGACATGCCTCTGAATAGAAAGGAATTTACGATCCATACAATTAACTAACCAAGAATTGCTCATCATTTTCTAAAGGTAATAATAATCTCAATATTTTGAAGAAGACATTTTATGCTAGAGGTGTTTAATTTTTCTTTTCTATGTTAGTACAGAGCAATATGAATTGTTATCGAGTGCGTTGAAGTGTTTATACTAAAGGCTAAATTTATTCTGAAACATTAAAGAAGCACCCTCAGCAGTTTGGAAAAGTGAAGACAGGAAAGAAAAGTGCAGCAGCACAACCTACTAACAAATACCAACAATGTAGGTTTCGTGCCTCCAGCCAAGGCACGCCGTTTGACAAGTGCATACATGTGATGGTATGATCTTTCCATGCAGTGCTTACATTGGTGATGCTTCCTTCTCATACGTAGTATCCTGCAATAGGTCACAAGGCCATTGTACAAGTACAGCAGTATGAGTTCACCAACCAATCATTATGCTTATTTATCTGAAGCATCAGCTACTCATTTAGCAGCCTCATATCTAAGAGTTTCAGCGGGTAATCCCTTCGCGTGAACAAAATTTAGAGAAGTCACTTATATCTTCGATAGAAAAATATTTAAATGTTGCAAATTATACTAAATAAGATACTATAGATGCACATTGTCAAGATCTTAAATGTTAGTAGCTAAAAATTGACGTAGATACAAATTATAATTTTATTCTTTCCTTTCAACGGTAAGGTATGGTTAGTGTAACCACAGAGTGATTTATTTCATTTTCTAAACATTATTATCATTTAATAAAACTTTGGAATGTGTTTCTAAAAAAAATTGATCACTAGGCAATGGCGATACACACTATCAATCAATTTTCAAAATTCAAAATTGCAACTAATTTTCACATATCTCTCAAGAATGGCGATACACACTATCAATTAATTTCTTCTTCTTCTTTCTCTTCTTTTTTCTCCTCCCTTTCATCTTTATTCTATCTCAATTTTCTCCGTCTACTTTAATATATATACATATATATGTATACGTGATTTGTTTAATTTTAAATGTTTGTGTAGGATGAAGGGATAATCGGTCGTACACCCATTACTTCAAAATTTATAGTTCAGGTTTGTGATATGATATTTTCTCTATCTTCTTCTTTTTTTTTATTTACTATAGTATTTTGATTTTTAAATGATGTTGTTTTGTGAATATAAGTTTGATTTTTAACTGATATTTTTCTCATCCTGTGTGAATAAAAGTTTGTATGTGTGTATGTATATATATTTGTATGTGCGTATAAATTTGTGTTTGGATCTTGAATTTAAGATTTACGTGGTTATGTGAGACTATTCTTTTAAGTCACCGAGGAGAATTTTGATAATTCTTAGGAGGAGGATAAATGAAAGGCGATGGAAGTAGTTGATGAAGGTATTACATTATTTTTTATTTTTTATTTGTGTCAGTGTACCCATTGGAGTGTTTGACACAAAAATTATGAACATAAAATATTTTTAGAACATTAGGTGTCATGTCCTATACATACATACAAATCAAAGTTTTCTTAAAGAAATTTATGATTTTTCTTAAATATATTGGCGATGCAGAATGTGAAAAAAATGATGGAGATTAAAGCCAAATGTGCACCTCCGCAAAAGGCAGTATATGACAGAGTTGGACTACTTGATAAATTGATAAACCAAGCAGTCATCTGGAATCCTTGGTGTTATTTGGCGCACAAGTGTTTTTAATTTGGGTGCCATAGTTGCTAATCTTGGTTTACAATCTGTGAATTCTGCAGGAATGCATGATCAATTTTGCAATCTCCAAAGGCTTGAATCTGCATATTACAAAGTCATACTGCTATTATTCAAATTTATTCCTCTAACTATACTTTCTGAAATCTGGTGTGGTGTATTTTATTAATATGTGGTTAGTTAATATAATGGAAGCCCTGGTGTGTGATATAAGCATTTAGTATTTAGTAATTGTAGTCGGTAAACGTTCTGAATTATCATACTTATCATGCATACTTAATTTTTCTGAAGTATATACAAGTATAACTCTTTTTTGCATTTTGCTGGTCTGAATATAATGTGGTGGATTGAGAATAATCAGATAATATCGTTTACAATTATGTAAACTTTTCATTTTCATACTGATTACATTTCAAGGTTACCTATTAATTCTCATTGTTTATCACATTGATGATATATATTGAAAGTTCATCAGTTTTTGTTTGCACCTTATCTCCTCTTCATTCTTATCTTCTGTATTTATGTCCTGAATATTTTTTTATGCATCTAACTTTCTAGGTACTTTCTTTCCTTTTACCCCTTTCCAGCCAACTAACCATAATGTTATTTTTGCTGCAAGTACTTCATATTTGGCCATTTTTAGAAGAAAATGTTCATACTGGTATGCTTGATCCTAATAAGTAAACAAGGTTGTACATTTAATTTGTAATTGTTAGGAATGTATGTGCATTAGTTTGATGATATGTTTAACAAAATACTTAAGTAGAAATTTAGTGTCTGTAGCCTCAACGGATAAGACCACTTTGGCTATCCGTTGATGGTGTAGCTTTACTTAGAAATAAGTCTAGTGTTGTAGCATATTTCAGTCTCTGTATTTAAAATGTAATTCTTGGAAGTTGAGAGAAACTATGAGTCATGTTGACTACTAGATGATATGCAGATAGGAAGGCCAATTGTAAATACTTCATGCCTTGTAATTTTGTATAAGTGAAGTGGTATCAACGGATGACTTAAAGACCTTCAACGGATGAGAAGCTAAGCTTCAACGGATGTCTCTAAAGCTTCAACGGATAAAGTCATCAACGGATAACATCCTTCAACGGATGAGTGCATCAACGGATGAAAGCTTCAACGGATAACATCCTTCAACGGATGAGTGCATCAACGGATGAAAGCTTCAACGGATGTTCTGATGATTAGCCGTTGATAAGGGGTAGTTGTACCTACAAACAGAGGCACATGGGTTGATAGAGACAACTGAGATGTGGTAGCCGAATTTCAGGAATAACAGAAAAAGCAGCCGTTCTTCTCTAGTACAAAGATGCAATAGTCAACAAAGTACTGGAGTGAACAGGAAAAGAAGCAAGTGAAGATCTTATTTTATTACTGTATTTTATATTGTTTTTCACTTGTACACTTGGTAATATATAAACCAAGTAGAAGCTAGTAATTAGATGTGAGATTTTCCAGAGCTGTTTAGAAAAATATTGAGAGAAAATTCATCTAGTTTGTACTAGGATGCAGCTGTGATCAACATTGTTTAATCACAGATTTTCTAAAATACCATCTCTGGTGGAACAACAAATCCACCAGAAAAGTTTTTAAGGTCTGTTGTGTTCTTTACATTTGTGCTTGAATATATATCTGTCTGTATTAGCTTAAAGCAATTCACACACTTGTTCTTCTTGAACACACAACTTTCATAAACTGCTCAAAACTTGAAAAAGTTTTGAGATTTACATTCAACCCCCCTTCTGTAAATCTCATTGTTAGTCCACTAGGAATAACAATTGGTATCAGAGCAGGCTCTTGACATACAAAGAGTTTAAAGATCTTGGAATCTAACAAAGATGAGTAAGAAGGATATTGGAGTAAAGATCCCAGTTCTTGACAAAGACAGTTATCACCATTGGAAGGTGAAAATGCACCTTCATCTACTCTCCCAAGATGAAGGTTATGTAAACTGCATTGAGAATGGTCCTCACATTCCCCACAAAGTAGCAACAGTTGCTACAGCCACAGTTGCTGTTGGTCAATCCATTCCAAAACCTAGAGCAGAATGGACAATGGAAGACACAGAAGAAGTCCACAAGGATAAGAAGGCTATGAACATTTTGTTTAATGGTCTTAACATGGATATGTTTGATAATGTGATAAATTGCACAACTGCCAAAGAGGTTTGGGACACAGTTCAACTACTGTGTGAAGGTACAGAACAAGTGAAAGAAAACAAAATGCAGCTTCTCATTCAACAGTATGAATACTTTCATTTTGAAGAAAATGAATCTTTAAATGAAACATTCAATAGGTTCCAAAAGCTGTTGAATGGACTGAAGCTGTATGGAAGAGTGTACCAGGTGAAGGATTCAAATCTTAAATTTTTAAGATCCTTGCCAAAGGAATGGAAACCCATGACTGTCTCCTTAAGAAACTCTCAAGATTATAAGGACTTCACTCTTGAAAGATTGTATGGAATCTTGAAGACTTATGAACTAGAGCTGGAACAGGATGAGGTATTGGAGAAGGGGAGAAAGAAAGGAAGTTCAGTTGCATTGGTAGCTGAAGATGAGAGGAAATGCAGACAAGAAACTGCGAGATCTACATCAAACTCCAAAGATGGTATAAGAAATCAGGAATCAAGCAAGGGGAAAGAGCAAGTTGCTGAAAATGAAGACAACTCCAGCCAAGATGACTCAGATGGTATTGATGAGCATCTTGCATTTCTGTCCAGAAGATTTGCAAAGATGAAATTCAAGAAAAACACTAGAGCCACTAAACCTCACAAAAACACTGTGGACAAATCCAAGTTCAAGTGTTTCAATTGTGGTATAAGTGGACACTTTGCAGGTGAGTGCAGAAAGCCAACTTCTGAAAAGAAGAAATTTGAACAAGTAGATTACAAAAAGAAATATTTTGATCTACTCAAGCAAAAGGAGAGGGCTTTCATTACTCAAGAAAGGGACTGGGCAGCTAATGGAGATGAAGAGGATGAAGATGTGGAGTATGTCAACCTTGCTCTCATGGCTGATTCTGAAGAAAATGAAGTTAGTTCATCAAGCAATCAGGTAATCACTACTGACTTAACACAGCTTACTAAAGAAGAGTGCAATGATGCTTTTAATGACATGTCTACCGAATTGTATCATTTACGTGTGTCTCTTAAATCTCTTGCTAAAGAAAATAGTAGGATTAGAGAGAACAATCTGTTTTTAAGTAATAGAAATGCTTTGTTAGAAGATAAGATGATTGACCTAGAGAAAACAAAGTTGCATTGTATATCTGTTGAAAATGAACTAGCTGAATCTGTTAAGAAAGTAGAAATACTTTCCAATCAATTAGAGAAAGAGCAAGAGGTGATTAAAGCCTGGAAGACATCTAGGGATGTAAGTGCTCAAATTGCTAAGGTCCAAGGAATTGAATCATTCTGTGAAACTGCCTGGGATAAAAATAAAAAGAAACTGGAATTAATTGATGGGCTGTCAACGGATGTGGAATCAACGGATGATGAAAGTTATCCGTTGAAGGAAGAAAAGGAGCATCCGTTGAAGGTTCCTCAATCAAAACAGGCAGATGTTTCTAAAAGAGAGAATCTAAAGAAACTCAACAAAAAGTTTGGTTCAACTTCAAAGAACTTTGTCAAAGAAGAAGCAAGCACATCCAAAGATGTCAGTAAGGTGAATGTAGGGCACATGACCTTAGAACAGTTAAATAATAGGCTCAAGATGGTTGAGGATAAAAAGGAATCTAAAAGAAAATCCAACAGAAATGGGAAGGTAGGAGTTAATAAACACAACAATTACACACCTGATAGGTATGCTCCTAGAAAAAGCTGTGTGCATTGTAGTAGTGTTAATCATCTATCTGCTAGTTGTAAATCCATTAAGAAGACTCCCATAAATGTACCCTCTTCTATGCCTAATATGTCTGCATCACCTCTGCATGCTATGCCTGTTATGTCTCAACAAAATCCTTATGCACATTTTGTAAACATGCCATATTTTAACAATCCTTATCTTGCTGCATTTAGTATGCCTCAAATGCCATACAATATGCCCATATGGAATAACATGTTTGCACAATCAATGCCTAATAATTTTACAAATGTGCTAAATGATTCTGTGACTAACCCTACACCTCAACCAACTACATCTAAGACCAAGGTTGACTCAAACTTACCTAAGTCTAAAGATGCAGGAGGAATGAAGTCTAGGAGAAAGGCTAACAAGAATGGACCCAAGGAAACTTGGGTACCAAAATCAAATTGATTGATTTTATGGTGTGCAGGGAAATGGAAGAAATCTATGGTACTTGGACAGTGGTTGTTCAAGACACATGACAGGAGATTTCTCCCTGCTCACAGAGTTCAAGGAGAGAGCTGGCCCTAGCATAACCTTTGGAGATGACAGCAAAGGGTTTACTATGGGATATGGCTTGATTTCAACAAGGAATGTCATCATTAATGAAGTTGCATTAGTTGATGGTCTCAAGCACAATTTACTGAGCATCAGTCAACTATGTGATAGAGGGAATACAGTTTCCTTCAATTCTGAAGCCTGTGTTGTCACTAGTAAGAAAGACAACAAAGTGGTTCTAACTGGAGTTAGAAAAGGAAATGTGTACATAGCTGACTTCAACTCTACAGATGCAGAATCCATTACTTGTCTCTTCAGCAAAGCAAGCACAGTTGAAAGTTGGCTATGGCACAAGAAGCTATCTCACTTGAATTTCAAGATAATGAATGATCTAGTCAAAAAGGACTTAGTTAGAGGAATCCCTCTAGTTGAATTCTCAAGGGATGGTTTATGTGATGCTTGTCAGAAAGGCAAACAAAGGAAAGCATCATTCAAAAAGAAGCTTGAAACAACAATTGATGAACCATTACAGCTGCTACATATGGATTTGTTTGGACCAGTCAATGTATTGTCTATTGCAAGAAAAAGATATTGCCTAGTGATTGTAGATGATTTCTCAAAGTTCTCATGGGTCTATTTTCTTGGATCAAAGGATGAAGCAAGTGAAATCATTATCAATCACATCAGGCAAGTCAACAATCATCCTGACTTGAAGGTTAGAAATATCAGGAGTGACAATGGAACTGAATTCAAGAATTTGACATTAAGGCTGTTCTGTGAAGAAAATGGAATCATGCATGAGTTCTCAGCTCCAAGAACACCTCAGCAAAATGGGGTTGTTGAAAGAAAGAACAGATCTTTAATTGAAGCTGAACAATGCTTGAAGAATCAAAGTTACCAACATATTTCTGGGCTGAAGCTGTTAATTGTGCCTGCTTCACTCAGAATATTTCTTTGATCAATCAAGCTAAAGGCATGACTCCTTATCAGTTGTTCAAGAGAAGAAAACCAACTCTAAACTTTCTTCATGTCTTTGGATGTAAATGCTTTATACTGAGGAATCAATCTGACCATAAAGGGAAGTTTGATGCAAAGGCTGATGAAGGGATATTTGTTGGTTACTCAGCTGGAAAATCTTATAGGGTCTACAATCTAAGAACCAACATTGTTATGGAATCTGTGCATGTTGTGTTTGATGATAAAAAGATTGATGGACTAACAGATGAGGGACATAATGAGAGACTCAAATTTGACAACATTGAGATATATTGTGATGATAGTGAAGAGGAGACTGATGGAGATGACACTTCAAAAGGGATTCAAAACATGCCCTTGGATAATGCACAAAATACTGCATCCGTTGATAGAGGCAATGCAGTATCCGTTGAAAGACATAGTGCATCATCCGTTGAAGTACAAAATGAAGCATCCGTTGATCATAGTTCATCAACGGATAATCGATTTACATCATCAGTTGATAGAACTCCAAGTTCCCTGCAAAGGACCAACAACTCAGGGGGAGTTTCAACTAGTCAACACTCTGTCTCACATCATGACAATACTGAGGCCACCTCATCTAGAGCACATCTTCCACCACAAAGGAAATGGACCAAGAATCATCCCTTTGAACTGATCATTGGTGATGCATCATCTAAAGTGCAAACAAGAAAAGCCACTCAAGATGAATGTCTGTATAGTAGTTTTCTGTCTCAGGAGGAACCTAAGAAAGTGGAAGAAGCTCTATTGGATCCAGATTGGATATTAGCTATGCAGGAAGAGCTGAACCAATTTGAGAGAAACCAAGTATGGAAGCTGGTACCCAAACCAAAGAACAAGAGTCCTATTGACACAAAGTGGGTATTCAGAAACAAGATGGATGAAAATGGCATTATCATAAGGAATAAAGCCAGACTGGTTGCTAAAGGCTATTCTCAGCAAGAGGGAATAGATTTTGATGAAACATATGCTCCTGTTGCAAGACTTGAAGCCATCAGAATATTTCTAGCCCATGCAGCCCATGCCAATTTCAAAGTCTATCAAATGGATGTCAAGAGTGCATTTCTAAATGGGAAATTAGAGGAAGAAGTCTATGTAAGTCAACCTCCAGGATTTGAAGATCCAAATTTTCCAGACTATGTGTATTATCTGTTGAAAGCACTCTATGGACTGAAGCAAGCACCTAGAGCCTGGTATGAAACCTTATCAAAATTTCTTTTGGAGAATCACTTCACTAGAGGTACTGTTGATAAAACTCTCTTCTTTAGGGATGTTAATGGCTCTAGTATACTTGTTCAAATTTATGTAGATGACATAATATTTGGCTCTATAGATGATAAACTTTGCAAAAAGTTTGCTAAGCTAATGCAAAGTAATTATGAAATGAGCCTAATGGGAGACCTAACCTATTTTCTTGGTTTACAAGTTAAACAAGTTAGTGATGGAATTTTCATTAGTCAAACTAAATATATTTATGATCTTTTAAAGAAGTTTGACTTAATGGAATGTTCATCTGCAAAAACTCCCATGGCCACTGCCACCAAACTTGAATTAAATAAGACTGAAAGGTCTGTGGATATTACAAGTTATAGAGGCATGGTTGGTTCACTTTTATATTTAACTGCTAGCAGACCAGATATAATGTTTGCTACATGTCTATGTGCTAGATTCCAAGCTGATCCTAGGGAGTCTCACTTAATTGCTATCAAAAGGATTTTCAGATATCTCAAGGGTACACCAAATTTAGGTATTTGGTATCCTAGAGAATCTGGCTTTGATCTAATTGGTTATTCAGATGCAGACTATGCAGGTTGCAAAATAGATAGGAAAAGTACAACAGGCTCCTGCCAATTCCTGGGAAACAAGCTTGTATCATGGTTTAGCAAAAAGCAAAATTCAGTCTCTACTTCTACAGCTGAGGCTGAATACATTGCTGCTGGAAGTTGCTGTTCTCAAGTGTTATGGATGAGGAACCAACTCCTTGACTATGGACTTCATGTTGATAGAATTCCTATCTTTTGTGACAACACAAGTGCCATAGCCATAACAGAGAATCCTGTGCAGCACTCAAGGACCAAGCACATTGATATCAAGTACCACTTCATTAGGGAGCATGTCATGAATGGTACAGTGGAACTACATTTTGTTCCAAGTGAACAACAAATTGCTGACATATTTACCAAGCCACTTGATGAATCAACATTCACAAGATTGGTAAGTGAGCTAGGTATGCTTAATTACTCTTAAAATTCATGTCTTTATTACAATTTGAATTGAAGCCTGAAATATATTAGTTGCTAAGAACAAATTTGACTTTTAACATAGTTTATTCCATCAACGGATGTTCCCTATCCGTTGAAAGTCAAAATTGCTCTATCAACGGATAATCATTATCCGTTGAAAGACAAATACATTTCTGGAATTTTTATCCGTCAACGGATAAAACTGAAGTACCTTTCAACGGATGACAATTTGCCTTATCCGTTGAAATGTCACATCAATCAATTCAGGTGTTTAACAGCCGTTGATTCTATTCTCTTAACCGTTGATACTCATACATACATCTGTATGTATTGGTTTTAAAGGTAGTTTTTAGAATACTTACAGTTTATTCTTAAAACGGCTGAAATTCACTAACGCATATTTATTGATAAATCTTTATTTTATATTTTTGTTTATTAATTTGAGAAAGCATATAAGTCCTTCTGATTGTTCATTTTTTACTTTACGCTTTCTTAAAATTTCAAGCATTTACCATTTTCTCTCTGCAAAAACTTCAAGTTATTCTCTGCAATTTCTACTCACAACAATGGCACCAGTCGTGAAGATTATGTCTCAATCTGGGTTCATCTATGAAAAGAACAATTTCATAGCTTTGGTAGAAAAGAATGAAGCCCACTCAGACTATCACAAAATGATGGACTTCATCAAAAACTGTAAACTTAGCTATGCAATGCTGGAAGCCCCAACAATTTTCTGTGAAGTAGTTGAGGAGATTTGGACAACTGCTGAGTTCAACTCCATGGATATGACTATCTCCTTCACTCTCAAAGGTAAAACTCACTGTATTAACTGTGATGATTTACAAGCATGTTTTAAATTGCCTGAGAACAATGCCATGACACCACACACTGATAGTGATGTATCCAGCATGTTAGATTCCATAGGTTATTCTCTTAACTCTGCTAATTTAGGGAGTATTAGAAGAAAAGGCCTTAGGAAAGAATGGAGTTTCCTTGGGGATGCCTTTATAAAGGTTTTCTCTGGGAAAATTAGTAATTTTGATGCCATAACTTCATCTCTGGTTAATATGCTCTATATGCTTGTTTCTGATAGGTATTTTAACTTTAGCAACTATGTGATGCTAGAATTAGGTACTAGATTAGGTAACAAAGCTAATAGACCTAATAACATCTATTATGCTAGATTCTTTATGTTATTGGCTAACCATGTTGCTGAAGGTTTAGTCATAATCAATGAGAATAATAAACTCAAGTGCTGGGCACAAGAGAAAAGAGTTCTTGCAGACTTGATGAGAATGGATCTTAACAGCAGTGTGTCATTGGTATATTTACCAATCATGAATGCACCTCAGGTAGGTGAGGTAATTGCTTCTACAACTCCTACTTCTTCCAACCCCTCTATTTCTTTATCTTCTAGTGTGGCCATGAAATCTGTGATGCCCCAACAGATTTCTACCAAGGTCACCAAAACTAAACTTTCAAAATCAAAAACAAAGAAATCCACCTCTGTTGTTTCTCAAAAGACAACAGTTGTAACACCAACTATTAACCCTGAGGTGAGTGAACAGGGTGTGAGTGGTGAGGGGAGGGGTGAACATCAAAGAAACCCCCAGGATAAGAAAGGAAAGTTGAGTGCTTCCCAAGCTAGCCAAGCCACAGTTTCTCAAAAAGCTGTGGTGGTTGAAAAGGTATCTAGCACATCCCTAGTAGCATCATCCCAAAAGGATGTTACTATTGAAAATAGTTCCAAACCAGGAACACAGAACAAACGAGGGAGGGACACTAAAGCCAAACACTCACCAACAAAAGCCTTTATTAGAAGAAAGAAGGCTAGAACCCAATCTTCTACACAGGGTGCACACACTGCACAGATACATCCATCTGTATCTATGCCTTCTCAAACTCAGTTTGATGTGACTCCAATAAATGTGGAGTCACAGCCCCATTCTCTCACAATAATCACACATCAATCACCAAACACTTCATCACCATCTCTGGATGTGGATATGTTATTCCCATCAATTCCTGATTCTCCCTCTTTACAACTCAGGGAGAAGCCCCACTCAAATACAGGTGATCATCATCTCTTGGATGATTTGTTGGATCACCCGCAAATTCTTTCAGATATAATTGAAGGATCTGTGTCACCACATCTCAAATCAATCTACACAGATTCAACAGTTATATCACTTTCAATTTCAACTTCTTTTCCTTCTTCAACGGATATCACTCATCCGTTGACAAGTGGTTGTTCTTCAACGGATAAGCTTAACAGCAGTTATCCGTTGATAACATCAGTTTCACCTTCAACGGATATTCCACATCCGTTAACAGTCTCTACACAAATAACTGAATTAATCCCAAGTGTAGAAGAAATGAATACTGTGCAATCACTCTTAGGATTGAGGGAAGGGAGTGACAATTTGAGTGAGAGGCTGGGTTGCTCCCAGGCAAAAGGAGAGATTGAGAGCTCAAAAATGCATGCTATTTCTTCCATCATGGCAAAAGTAAGTGAGTGGAGTACCACCTTAGTAGGTGAAGGTGAGGGAGTGAGTTGTGTGAGCCAGGGGGAGCCCCTGATGCAAGAACATAGAGAAAAAGAGAGAAAAGCAGGTACAGTAGATACAAGGGTGGAACCAGCCATTGCTAATGAGTCAATGATTGTGGATGATGCTGAAAAGGAAAGACAATTTCAGCAACATTACAAAGCTGTAATTGATAACATTTCCTTGGATGCTGACACTTTTACTCATCCTGTGACAGCCTATCAACTGTTGGCTGCTCAGGGCAATGAGAAAGCAGAAAGGTCACTACATCTAGTGCACACAACAGAATCTCTTCAAAGGGATAAAGCTGCCATTAACAAAATGCCTTCTACAGCTGGTGAGCCATCTGAGGAATTTGGAGCAAATTCTGATGATGATGACTCTATTTCTTTTGATGGAAGCATGAACTTAGGGGGAGATGAAGGCCCTAGTTCAATTCCAAATCTACCTGAATGGGCCTTGACTAAGGAGTACAGATCAGGGGAATTCAATGTCTCTTTAGTCAAACAAATCAACACTATTCAACAGGCCAATCAGAATACTTCACATGCAAGTATCAAGGCTATCCTTCAAGCTCACCTGGACTCACTGCATCTCATGAAGCTGCAGCAAGTGAAGCAGAATCTGAGTATGGATGATCTCAGGAAGGATATTGCTGACTTGAAAACCTATACTTCAGAAAAATTGGATTCAGTCATGCCCTATGGTACATTGCAGGACTTGGTTTTGAGATTGAAGAAAGAATCTGTTACTGAAAAACGGTTGGCCAAGTTAGAAGACAGAGTTCAAGTTATTGAAAATTCTGTGGCCACCATTCTTCACAATCAACAATCTCAAACCAGTCTCCTGATGCAGCTGGCAAAAGCACAAGGCTTGACCCCTCTCCTTGATGATAACAAAAAGGGGGAGAGTAAAAGGGAAGGGGAAGGAGAGCCATCTACAAAAGTCAACATATCTAAAGTGCTAGTTCCTGCCATCACTACTTCTCCAATCATTCAAATCAAGGGCAAGCCTGATGGAATTGATTTGATTCAGCTAGCAGCATCTGAAATTCAAGTGAAAGAGCAAAGGAGGAGAATTGATGAAAGGTTGCAACTGTTGTTTGGTTCTACACAAGACAAATCAACATCTGTGAAATACAGCACAAAAATTGAACCAATCAACATGGAGCTCATGCCAGTAGGGAGTCATAAGGATGGAGAAGCTTCCTCCAAAGAACTACAAGCTATAATTCTCAAGCCCAATGAAAGATCCAATAAGGACTCAACAAAGAATCCTTTAAAAGAAGTGGACTTTCCTCCTCCAAAAGCTGATGAGAACAAGATTTTAGGCAGAAGTATTGCTTATCTCAAAAAGACCATGGATGAGGTTGTAAGGAGAAATAGAGCTATTATCATTAGAGAGGGAAAGAGCATATGTGTGATGCAAGGACATCCCAAATTCTCAATAGCCAAGAAGGAAGAAGACAAGCAATTAAAGGCTGACAAAAGAGCACAAGCAAAGCTTGAACAACAGCTAAAGTCAAGTCTAGTTGAAAAAGAAAAAGGGATTGAAGTCAGGGGTGAAGACAAGACTACAAACCTAGATGAGGTTTTAGGGAGTATATTTGGTGAGAGTGTGGAAGAAAGAGAGGAATGGCAGAAGGGAAACAGAAGAAAGGCCAAGGCACATAGAAGGAGTGGAGATAACACTGAAGTAACCAAATCTATATCTAAACCACTACCTTCCATACCTGAACCCCTTGTTGCTGATCCCACAATAAACATCCATGGTGAACCAATCATTCCAAAAGAGGAACCTATTGATTGAGACACTATCAAATTGCCTACCTTTCTAACCACTCTTCCACTACCAAAGAAACAAAAAAGAAAACCAAAATCTATACCTCCCATAACCTCTAAGAAATTCACTCAAAAACAAAAACCTAAGCCTAAGTCACCCATTTCTAAAGATGATTATGTTCACATCTGTGACATAAAAGAAATTTCAGACATTGAACTCTATCTGGATGAGCTGGAGGATGTAAGGGGAATAGCTGCCTACAGACAGTTACCAGAGAGATTAGTGTTCAGATATAAAGGAGCTGGGGAAAGAACATGGCCTCTCCACAGGATTCTGGATGAAGGCTACTCTACCTTGATTAGAGTCTATTCAGCTATACAAAAGGATTCTGGCTTTACCAGAACTGCCAAGACTGAAATTCTCAACAAGATAGCCAATATAAGGAAAACTTGGAGGGAGCCCAATGCTTTACCCAGGACTTTACTCATTCAAGAAAGGGAAATGAAAATTCTCAAATCACCTCATTGGTTGATGGAATTTAGAGATGATAAAGGAGTCAGAAGATTTTTCAGACTTGAAGACCAACTCAAGATTGCCAGCAATGAAACTCTCAAAGAAATGCAATCTAAGTTGGATGTCAGTATTGAAGATGAAGCTGAATTCTTCAGACAACTCCAACTCCAAATTGAGGAAAATGACAAAAGGCTAGGAAAGAAAACCAGGGAACAAAGAAGAAAAAGATGATTTGCTCAGACTAAAGGAGTGTCCTTGGAAACACTGTAAATCTTCAATTATCTCCTAGTACATACACTTTTGCAGCATTTTTAAATTTCTACTTAGTTTCAATTCATATATCTGTTAAGTGTTTTGTTATCATCAAGTTAACCCTGAATTTATGCCTACAATTCTTATAGACATAAATAGGGGGAGATTGTTAGGAATGTATGTGCATTAGTTTGATGATATGTTTAACAAAATACTTAAGTAGAAATTTAGTGTCTGTAGCCTCAGCGGATAAGACCACTTTGGCTATCCGTTGATGGTGTAGCTTTACTTAGAAATAAGTCTAGTGTTGTAGCATATTTCAGTCTCTGTATTTAAAATGTAATTCTTGGAAGTTGAGAGAAACTATGAGTCATGTTGACTACTAGATGATATGCAGATAGGAAGGCCAATTGTAAATACTTCATGCCTTGTAATTTTGTATAAGTGAAGTGATATCAACGGATGACTTAAAGACCTTCAACGGATGTCTCTAAAGCTTCAACGGATAAAGTCATCAACGGATAACATCCTTCAACGGATGAGTGCATCAACGGATGAAAGCTTCAACGGATAACATCCTTCAACGGATGAGTGCATCAACGGATGAAAGCTTCAACGGATGTTCTGATGATTAGCCGTTGATAAGGGGTAGTTGTACCTACAAACAGAGGCACATGGGTTGATAGAGACAACTGAGATGTGGTAGCCGAATTTCAGGAATAACAGAAAAAGCAGCCGTTCTTCTCTAGTACAAAGATGCAATAGTCAACAAAGTACTGGAGTGAACAGGAAAAGAAGCAAGTGAAGATCTTATTTTATTACTGTATTTTATATTGTTCTTCACTTGTACACTTGGTAATATATAAACCAAGTAGAAGCTAGTAATTAGATGTGAGATTTTCCAGAGCTGTTTAGAAAAATATTGAGAGAAAATTCATCTAGTTTGTACTAGGATGCAGCTGTGATCAACATTGTTTAATCACAGATTTTCTAAAATACCATCTCTGGTGGAACAACAAATCCACCAGAAAAGTTTTTAAGGTCTGTTGTGTTCTTTACATTTGTGCTTGAATATATATCTGTCTGTATTAGCTTAAAGCAATTCACACACTTGTTCTTCTTGAACACACAACTTTCATAAACTGCTCAAAACTTGAAAAAGTTTTGAGATTTACATTCAACCCCCCTTCTGTAAATCTCATTGTTAGTCCACTAGGAATAACAGTAATTTTTGTTGTTTCAGAAGTTTTGCCATGCTTGAGTTAATAGCCCCAAATTATAAGACATAAGCCCTATCATGTTGTTGTTCTTGCCTTGCATGTCAGACTAGATGAGGTTAAATTACTTATGGAACCAGTGCTTTAGAAAGAACTTAACCATATGTTAAGGATCCCAGAAAAATATTCATTCAGAATTCATGTCTGATTTTTTATAGAATTGTTAACAAATTTATTGATGCAAACTGTTCTATTTTTTTGTCAGGATATTGTTTTCCATAAGTATTTTTGAATTTAGTTAGTAGTTTGGGTGATTTAAAATTTGAACTCTGATGTAAATTTGAAAATTTACAAAGTTTATAATTTCTCATTTTACATATAAAAAGTTCTAATTATGATTTTTCCTATAACTTATTATATCATTGTTTATTAACTTTATTTATTAAAAGATTGACACAAATATATTCATGAAATTTTAAAGTAATTTTGATATTAAAATATGAAATCAAATATATTTATTCAATAAAAGTAAAAATATAACATAAAAATACATTAAAATTGGATAACTTTAGATATATACTTATATTTTTGGAATTATTATAATTAGCATTAATCATATAATGATATAATAAAATTTATGGGTTGAATATTAATGATTTTCAGTGTGAAATTGCTATCCACCTACTCATTACCTACTAATCACATAGAGTATTATTTAGGTGAAATTATAAGAATAAATAAAATTTAGCATCCCATTTTATTCAATATATTTTAAAATTATAATAATAAACAATTAAATGTACAAATATTTTCTACTTAAATGGAATTTATTAAAGATTTTAAAAAATATATATATTATTCAGACGTTTAATGAAAATATGACCATCTTATTTTCTTTCTAAACAAAAAATACATTTAATTTTTCCATATTAATTATCATATAACACAATAAAATATTGTGTAATGACATCGATACTACTAAACTACATAATTTATATAATTATTATTAGGTTAAAAGAGCTATATAAAAAGAACAATATTATTAATTGAAAAATATAGTTATTGATATTTATATCTCTATTTAGAAAAAATAATAAATATTTACTTATAATTTAAATTTTAGTAAGATAATAGTATACAAAATATGCTGATATAAATTTCATTTTATCCGCATCAATAGATTACATTATTGTGTGTATATGATTTGTTTTAGTTAGTCTAATTATATTTTGATTTTAATTTTGTTTAGTATTTTTTGTCAAGGATGACTTTTCTTATAATCTTTATTTTTTATTTTTTTAGTTTAAATCAATTGTATAATATTTATTTTTTCCAGAATCAATAGTATGTAATATTTTATTTTAAGCTAGTTTAATAATGTAATTTTTTATAGCCGGATCAATAATATTTATCATTTTATCTTAGACGAAGGCACATTATATCAATCAAATTCAACTAATTTTATTTAATTTATTTCAATTTTATTTTAACGTGGAATAAGAATATAAAATTTATTTTAATCTGGATGAAAAATGTATTTTAATAGCATATATTTAGAATATATATATACATATATTATAAATATCTATATAATAGATATTATAATATCCATGTTAAAGTTTAATGTAAAATTAAACTAAATAAGTGCTATAATAAAAATTATTTTATTTTTAATTAATAAAAATTAATTTAGTAAAAATTAATAGGTCTAAAGAATCGAAATTTTACATCAATGTTTACATTGCTACATAATTTGCAGCACTGCATTCTAAGTCTACAAGTAAAGAACGTGGATACTTGTCTAAGTAAACCTGAACAATATGTATAATAAAATGCTATGGCACTTCAACAATATAAACTGCAATTCAAGAAATAAGAAATAAACAAGATCATTTTCTTTACTCCATAACTGTTTGGTAAATTTAATGTTATTAATAACAGAACCACTAGGGTCCAATAAAGATGCAAACTTTATACATGACATCATCAACCCTAATCAATTTGAATAATATAGCTATGAATGAATTAGAATTTGAATTGATATCAATTAGAATATTTCGACTTCGATATGAATTAGATATTAAATCGAAAGAAAAACTTAACCTTAGCCGAAATAAATTAGAATTAGAGTTGACATATCAGATAAATCCATTATTGTGTTGGTACATGACCAAATTTTTTATTAAGAACTCTTTTAAGCTTATTACTTATTATATAGGATCTTAATGTGTGTCATATTGAGTCTAATATTATAATTTTTTTAATATATTTTACCAGTACTTTTTGAATCTTAATAATTTTATTTAAAAATATCGTGTTATAAAAAATGATTATATTTTAAATGAATAATTACCACAAAATAATTTAACAAAAAACTATCACACTTTTATTTCAGTACTTTATTTAAAAAAATATCATTTTATAGAATAAATTATTTATTTTTGAAAATGTAATTAATTTAATTATTAATTTTTGAAACTTTAAGTATTATTTTTAAAAGAACATATATAATAACCTAATTTTCTTATTTTGAATAAAAATTGGTTGATATTTTCTTTTCAAAATACCTTATACTAAAATCAAGTATTTTAGTAATAATCATTAAACTTAATTAAATGTCTTCGTACATTGCAATATTCCCAAAAAAACATATGTCGTGAGGTCATTATATGATAAAATAAAGTAATTTCATAAGTATCATAACTATTTTAAATTAATAAAGATAATAAAAGATTGTTGTAACTTTTATTAATATTGTATTTTATTATATCTTATATTATACTTTTTAGTTAGAGAATATGAGGCGTCGTCGAAAACGATGCCAAGAAACAGTCAATTAATATATTATTTTAATTTTAGTCCAATTTAAAAATTATTATCTATTATCTTTTATACCTTTTTGGTTGCATTATATAGGGCATCGTGGAAAACAAAGCCGAGAAACAGTAAATTAATATCTTATTTTGATTTTATTCCAATTTCAAAATTATTGCATATCCTCTTTTCTACTTTTTAGTTGCTGAATACGAAATGTCACCCAATACGACGCCGAGAAACTGTTAATAAATATCTTATTTTGATTTCATTCCAATTTCCAGATTATTGTATATCTCCATTATACTTTTTATTTATATAATACGAAGAGTCATCGAAAATGAAACCAAGAAACATGCAATTAATATCTTATTTTGATTTAATTCCAATTTCAAAATTAGTGTAAATCCTCTTTTATACCTTTTAGTTGCAGAATACGAGGCGTCACAAAGAGGACACCGATAAACTGTCAATAAATATCTTATTTTCATTTTATGCCGATTTTAAAATTATTGTATATATCCTCTATTATACTTTTCATTTTTTAGTTATAGAATATGAGGAGCCATTGAAAATGAAAACGAGAAACAGTCAATTAATATCATACTTTGATTTTAGTCCAGTTTCAAAAATTATTGTATATACTCTTTTATATCTTTTTATTTGCATAATACGAGGCGTCGACGAAAACGAAACCGAAAAACAGTCAATTAACATCTTATTTTGATTTCATTTCCATTTCAAATTTATTGTATATTCTCATTTATACCTTTTTAGTTGCAGAATACGATTCGACGACGCCGAGAAACTGTTAATATATATTTTATTTTAATTTTCTTTCAATTTCAAAATTATTGTATATCTTCCATCACACTTTTTAGTTTTAGAAACGGGGCATCATCGAAAACGAAACCGAGAAACAATCAATTAATGTTAGAGAACAATTAAGTTTAAGTTCCACATGATCAATGACTACTAATACTCTAAATTATATATATATATATATATATATTATCTCTATGTTGTGAAAAACACAATATTTAATTTAAGTTCTTAGGTAATTTACATTGTCTGTAGAGACGCTTCTAATCAGTTATCCTCGAAAACAATTAATCACGATGAAACACAGATAAAAAAAATGACATAGTCTTACCTCATTAAGAGTAAGATACAACTGAACTTATGTCCCAAACATATTCAAACAAACAATAAGTTGAACATGTTACAATCTTAAAATTCATTCAGATTACATATTATCCAAATATATAAATATAATTTATCCATCAAACTTGAAAAGTTACATCTCCCATATATTGAAAAACCAGCTCATCATGAAGTCTCAATTGGTTGTGTTGAACAAAATCATCTCATGAATTCCCAAATCGACAATCTGTTTCGGTATGCAATGAATCCAATAACATTCATTTTCATCCATCACCAATGTTGTAAACGTACTTTTATCCCATATTTTGTATATTGGATACAGATTATTCCTCTTTATACCTTTTTTAGTTACATAATACGAGGTGACATCGAAAACGAAGCCGAAAAATAGTCAATTGACATCTTATTTTAATTTTACTCCAATTTCAAAATTATTATATATCCTCTTTTATACGTTTTTAGCTACACAATACGAGGCGTTGTCGGAGATGACGCTGAGAAACTGTATATAAAGATCTTATTTTGATTTTATTCTAATTTTAAAATTATAGTATATCCTATATCATACTTTTTAGTAATAGAAAGGCGTCATCGAAAACGAAACTGAGAAACAGTCAATTAATGTCTTATTTTTATTTTGTTCCAATTTCAAAATAAATGTATATCTTCTTTTATATCTTTTTAGTTGCAGAATACCAGTCGTCGTCGACGACGCTGAAAAATTATAAGTACATATCTTATTTTGACTTTATTATAATTTTAAGATTATTGCATATCCTCAACGATACTTTTTGGTTAAAAAATGACGCTGAGAAACAATTAATAAATATATGATTTTGATTTATTCCAATTTGAAAAATATTGTATAGTTTCTTCGTCGAAAACGAAGCCGAGAAATAGTCAATACACCCATGATTCCTAGCAATAAGTCGTTTGCATATATCTTGTTTTAATTTTATTACATAAAATTGGTGTATATCATGTTTTATACCTTTTTAGATGCTTAATACGAGGCGTAGTAACTTTCAATAAATATCCTATTTTAATTTTATTCTAATTTCAAAATTATTGTATATTATCTATTATACATTTTACTTATTGAATATCGAGAAATAGTAATATTTTATTTTAATTTTCTTCCAATTTCAAAATTATTGTATATTATTTTTTATACCTTTTGAGTTGCACAACACCCAACGATACCGAGAAACCATCAATAAAGATTTAATTTTGATTTTAGTTCAATTCCAAAATTATTAACAAAGAAATATAAGCAAAAAAATTATATTATTTTTTATTCATGCTTCTTCTATTAAATACACATATTTTATATCTCAAATATACATATTAAAAAATCAATATATAGAGAATAGGATAAACAATGTAAATAACTAGCTTCCCACTTATAATTGAAGTGACGGTTACTCTGTAGTAGTTAGTAGTTATAGTAGAAGTGAAACGCAGACGTTTTTGACGTGAGAGAAAATGTGTGCACAGACACTTTGGTCGTAATTTGGAATTTACACATTTTTTTACAAATTTTTAATGTATTGTTTTTTATAAATATTTTTTTTAATAATGATTTTTGTCTATTATTTAATTTGATTATTATTTTCTATAATATATTTGTAACAAGAATTTTGGCTGACAGTGTAGCGCAACATTCGTGGCTATATTATGTTATATTATTTCTGTAAACCCGACACTACGGCTTTTATGGTAAAATTAAAATTTAAATCGCCAAATTAAATGAAAAATATTTTTTATCTATTTATTGTAAAAAAATATATAATTTATAAAAAAATTTAGCTAGCACACGTAGCGCGCGGGCAAAAGTCCCTTTACCCACTTTTCTTTTTTTTTTCCTCCCAACATTCCATTTTTCCGTACCCAAATCAAACGTATAGTTCTCAATGGGACGGAGGGAGTATGAAATTGCAGCTACAATGTTGATAAATATTTAGTTTGCTAAGTTGTTTCTCAAAATTAATGTATTTTCAAGCACCGCTTTAAAAAACCGAAATTAGCATTGTTTCGTAGATCAAGTTTTCGGTGATTAATGAATAATTGATAATTAATTTGATTGATTAATTAAAACATTAATTGGAAGCAACTTAATTTAATAAATAATTTTATGTGTGTGTGTATATATGCATGTGTATATTTCTAATTAAATTTTACAAAATTTCATAACATTTACAAAATTAATACCATATATCATTAGTCTAATATTAATATTAAAGTGATAAAATTTAAAATGCAAATTTTATGTCATTAGTACATATTTTATATTTAAGAATTTATACATAAAAATTATTACTCAATATTAGTAGTCAGAAAAGTAGTACATACACTATATTTCAATATATGATCTATTAAAATTGGTTTCATACAAAATTAACTACAAAAAATTATGAAGTGAACGAATAAGTCGAGCACAGTTTTGGAAGATACGGAGTAAATTATTGAAAGAAACTAATTCAATTATTAGGGATTTGCATAATTGTACGAGAATTCAGGGGCATAGAATAATTAAAATAAGTCGATATATTATTATTACATACAAACAATTAATTAATTAATTTAAATTTCATTTAAAAAAAAAAACTTTTTTATTAATTTTCACCCTTTTACCAGAATCGACCGACTATTGACCGATTTTTAAAAAAACGTACTTTGACCCGATTTTCGATTATTCGAGGTGGGATCCGTTCAAACTCCGATTAATCGACAAAAGAAAAAGGGAAAGGAGAATAATCCGATTATTCGATGTGGGATCCATAAACATACTTTTGACCGATTTTAGTTGTTGTAAACACAATTGTTCATGAGAATCAAGCAGTCTCATTGGTGGTTAATTGCACAATTCAAGATGTTCCTATAGAGTTCAACGTTGATGATTTTAATCAGGCCTTGGGAATCCCCACAGACAGCATTATGGAGGCTCCACCAATACAGAAGTTGGCTGAGTTTATGGATTTTATAAACTATAGTGAAAAGATTGTTATGACCAGGCTGAACAAGAAGAATCTAAGTAGAGAATGGTCCTTCATCTCTGACTCTATCATTAGAGCATTCACTTGCAGAAAGACTAGTTATGACAACATCTCCAGTATGGTGCAGAAGCTGGTGCATTCTATTGCATACAATAGGTCCCTCAATGTTGGCATCTTGATCCTGGAAGAACCCGACACAAGGTTGACCATGCCTTTGTTAAGTAGAGGTAAATAAATTTTCTTCCCTAGGTTTATAATGTGCACTTTAAATCATAAAGTAGTTGACATTCATATGCTAGAAAGAATAGATAAAAATCAAATAGGCAATTGTAAACAGGTGTCCAAAATCTTTTTTGGTTCACTAACTACAAAGAATCAGGTAAAGGTAGCTCTAAATGTTACTGACTTCATGTTGGAGAGATTTAGAACTTACCCTTACCCTATGCCTAATATGATATCAAGTGCAATTTATAGTACATCTATGGCTCATGCACCTGTAGAAGTACACAAACAGAATAGCACACAGGGGCCTTCGACAACTGAGACCTTTCCTTCACAACCATTAGATGCTAGGAAGCCAACTACTTCATCCTCTCAAAAAGATGAAGTTATTAAAAAGAAGAGAAAGTAAACACATATGGTATCTGTGACTGAGAGTGGTGAGGACCAAACATATACTGGGTCACCCCTGGTCAGAATGCCAAAGAAGCTAAGGAAGATTGAGTTGACCACTCAAATAGCCACATCTGCATCTTCTCAAATAGATGCAGTTGTAATAAAGGGGCAATAACAGACTCTAGTGGCACTTTCTCAACAAGGTATCACTATTGAAACAAACATTATCCCTAATGCATCCTATCAAGAGTCTGCACCCCCTCTTGAGCACTCTCAAGAGGGTGAAAGAAGTCATTTGGTTGGCACACACAATGAGAGCAAATTAATTGAAACTCTCTCATCCATTCAAAAGGAGTTTCCAAAAATTATTCCTGAAATCACTAATCTCATTTCTCAAATTTCTTCATCTTACAATGAGAGGCTTGAATCTACTTCTCAAGCCTTGCCAACATCAAGTGACACAGTTCAAGAAATAATTCTCACCACTCAGACACAATCTTTAGATGGTGAGAGACTATATGTTGAGGTAGACCTTAATGACACCATAAAAAACACAGGGGTTTCATCAGTTTTTACTGAAGACCCTGTGCGAGTTCCAATTGTACCTTCATGTGCACAACAGTCTTCACAAAATGAAAGGTTTGAGGTTAGTACTCTTGAGGGGGGGGATACTCAAATCCTCTCCAATTCAATTGGAGGTTTCTCAAGTAGGAACAACTCCCCTTACAACCCTAGCTAAAATTGCTTTGTCAATTGAAGTTAGGAGTACAATTTCCAATGATCCAGCTATTGGGGAGGCAAGTTATCAAGCACATTGAAGTGTCAGTCCCCTGCAAGAGAGACAAGGGTTTGAGGTCATGGTACATGATAGTAACCTGGTCAACTACCCTCCAATTCCAATGGAGGTTCACTCTACTAGTGAACAACTCACCATCACAACCACAGTTCATACTGTGAGTAAATCTGTGACACTTGTCACAAAAACAGTTTTACCAACTCTTCCATCCACCTCAAACACATACAACCAACCTTCAACCTCAACCACCATTAACCAAACTTCCACACAACCTTCACACATCATCTCACAATGGTTGCAAGATGCTCAAGTTCAACCTTCAACAATCAATTATGTATTGGTTGATCAACTTGCAGGCCTAGCCAACATCACCTAACAATTTCTCACAGCTGACATGTCTAACCAAGACTATCAGGCAATCTTGTTGTCCTATAAGAAAGATGTTGAAGACCAACAAGCCAAAATTGCAGATGAAGCTGAGCAAGATGGCAATGTGGATGCATGGCTGTCAAAGGACTTTAGTGTGACTATGGAGGAGGCCTTGGTGAAATTTAGAGAAGACCGTGTGTTAGGTCACACACACTGTAGAAGGGGGTTGAATACAGTGTATAGCACAATCAAATCAAATTCAAAGAACACAAGTAACAGAAAACAAACTTTATTAAACTTTGTTACAATGTAGAACTGTCCTCTCTCAGTGATGAACAAATATCATGAGGGTTGCTAGGGTTACAATGAATAATATTCTCGATAATGATAACATTTTTAGTGTAAACCCTATGTCTGTGTTTATATATTACACAGTTACAAGATAATCGCTAATTGATATGGAATATAATTCTGCTTCCTAAAATATATCAATCAATTATCTTTTCTTCCAAGTATTATATTTTTCATAGAATTCCTTCTCCATGCATATCTCTTCTTACGTTTGTCTTGATCTTCTTTCCTTTCAATCAGCCGTCTTCCTTATCTGAAAGTTTCCTTTAAGTCCTGATATTATCTACTGATAAATATCTCCTGAACCTTAAGTACTGATAACTTAAGTTCTGACTTCAGTATAAGTGCTGATTTCGGTTAAGTACTGATTTATCCTGTTTAAGTAAGATCTGAAAACTAAACATAAATCATATTAGACATGACATTATCAAATATATCTAACAATCTCCCCCAACTTGTAAATTAGCATAATATACAAGTTTAACAGATATTTGACGATGTCAAAAACATTAAGTACAAATGCATGAGAATTTGACTAGATAACTACAACTTACAGTCCTTAAAGCTTTACCAACTTTAACTTCTGATAACAACTTCAGTCTGTATATATATCAAAATTTGAGCAGTTGTAGATCTTGACTTGGTTTCACTTTCCGATCCCTTTGATATCAGGAGTTGTTCTGAGATAGTTCTTTAACAAACATCTCTCAACATATCTGAGTTCATCAATCATCCTCCTTTTAGCATCTTTGAGTTTTGCAGTATCTTCACCAGTTTGGAAGATAGCATATCTGAGATCATTAATTTTTGCTTTCCTCAAATCCTGATCTAGTCTTATGACATAGGCTTTGTCAGACTCTATATTGAATTCAAGTCCCTTAATACCAAGATATGTTCTGATCTTCGCAGTATTAGGCTTCATATCAACAATATCACCCTTGTGATCTCTGTACTTGGGACAATATGTGCTGTCAGACTTTACAGAATAAAGCCTTTTCTGTCTCTGAATTTGAGTCTTCAAATAATTTGTAGAACTTTCTGTTATTCTGTCATTCACTTGAAGTAAGAATAAAACATGTTCTAGTTCCTCAAAATACTTCAGTGGTATAGCATTTTCCCTTATATGGTAAACCCTACCATCTGTCATGAAATATAACAAGATGTGTTATTTCAAGAAGGTATGATAGACCATCTGTACAGATTCTAGTTGATTCAATCTTTCAGGAGTTGCTCCAATACCTAGTTCACTTAAGGAAGTTGGATCATTGGTTGTGTTTTGTACTCTTCTTTCATCAGGACTACCCAATCCAGATTTATCTCTTGCTTCCTTTCCAGTAACCACTCTTGCTTTAAAACCACTTGCTGCAGTCTTCAAAGGTTGAGTCTGTTTGGTTTTAGTGAATCCTAGTAGGAGTAACTTTGAGGATTTAACATGAGCAATGTCAGAGGTTTCCTTTGACTTATCTTCTGATATCAAGTCAACTTGAGCTATGTCAGAGGTTCCTTGCTTCATTTTTATATCAGAACTAACTATTTCTTGACTCTGAACAACTTGAGCCATGTCAGAGGTTGTCTTAGAAATCTTTCTTGAAGTCAGAGTAAGATCAGCATCTTCAACAGAAATTTCTTCATCCACAGGAGACACATAAACCTTTACAGGTTCACCAACTTTTTCTTTACCCTTGGACCTTGGATCTATCTGCAATTGTGATTTGGCCTTGGTTGCCACATGATTTGTCCTTTCTTTTATCATAATTCCTTTAGCCGTAGGAAGTTTCTTTTTAACAACAGAAGCTTCGGATTTAGAGTTGACTTTTTCTGACTTAAGTCTAGCTTCTTCTTCCATTAGACTCTCAAAGTCCATTCCTGGATTTTCTTTCAGAAATAACTGTCTTGAAATTTCTTCATCAAGATCCAAAAGTTCATCAGAACTTATCCTTTTACCAGTATCAGAAGTTATTCTTCTCCCAGTATCAGAACTTGTTCAATGACTTGTAGTTCCAGCTTTACTTGATGAATGAACTTTACCTTGACCATGACCTCCACCCATTCCAGAGTTTCCCGGGTCATTACCATCATCCTTTTTCTTCAGTGTCTTATCAGGTTTGCATTTGGACTTAATTACTTTCTCCCCCTTTTTGGCATCAGCAGGTAAAAGAAGACAGACAAGCAATTCCACTGAGGATTGGATTTCATTGAGTTGAGATTGCTGAGAAGCTTGATTTTTCAAAATTTCATCAATCTGAGATTGTTGCTTCTCTTGGGTTTTCTCAATGTAGGCAACTCTGTCAAAGGTAGGTTTGAAAAAGTTTTTCTTTTCAAGTTTCATGGTTGTTTCTTGCTTGATTAAAGCTTCTTGAATTTTATGCACCTCGACATGAGTTGTTGAGTGTTGACCTTGAAGATGTCTAGTACTCAATGCAGTAACTCGTAGCTGTGTCTTGAAATCATCATTAATTAGCATCTCATCAGCTTTTGCCAAGTGCTCAACAATAATTTTTTCAGATGGAACAAAGGTGACTGTGTTCCACTCCTTAGTCCACTCCTGTCCTCTAGGAGTTTCACTCCAAGGTACTGGTGCTTCCCATATAACAAACTTTTTGACTATCTCAGCTTTATGAACAGTTTGTTGAGGTGCATGTCCTGATGGACTAGCTGCATCAGCATCAACATTTGTAACAGCATCACCAGTATCATCAGCATTTGCAGCATCAGAACTTACAGAGTCAACATCCTCTGACAAAAGAACAGTATGAGAGGCTATGGAGGCTTCAACATCATCCTCTAAGTGTTGATCTGCTTCCAAGTTCTGATCAACAGCCATATTCTGATGCTCACCTATAGTCTGATCTTCAATGTATAGATGCAGAGAAGGTGTTGTAGGCAATTCTGGAGTAACATCAGCATCAGGAATTGGTGTTGTTGATGAATTGATTTGAGCTGGTGGAGCTTCTAAGTGGAGAACCTTAGGCACAATTAGGTTGTGAATATCAGTCTCAGCACTTGTGCCTGGGTCTGCAGTAGATACTGGTTCATTTACAGGAGACACAGGTGGTGTAGATACTTTATCTTGAGCAGTTTCCTGAGTTGGTGACAATGGAGGTGTAGATGCAGTAGCTTCAGCAAATTCTGGCTCTAATTTTGAGATCAGAGATTCCTGATCTCCTTCCTTAGCCGTTGCTTCCTCATCCTCTGAAACTGGCTTGGCCCTGTCCCTGTGAGCTCTCTGTTTCTTGTATCTCTTTGAAGGTGGAGATACATTAGGAGTTTCATCAGAATACATCCTTCTAAGCCTTTTGAGAAGCTTATAACCCCCAATTCCAATATCCTTCTGAGAAGAGACCTTCTCAGCTTCTTTGACAACAGGTTCTGACACAGGAACCTGTTCCTCATCATCTGATTCATCTTGCAGAATGAATCTCCTTCTCTTCTGTGGTGTCTGAGGTGCTTTCTTAGTTCTCTTAGGTTTGGAAGATGAAGGCTGCACTGTAGGTTCTGATAGTTGAGGTTGAGAAGTTTGTGGTGGTTGAGTAGAGGTGGTAGGTGCTGATGGATGAGGTTCAGATAGTTGAACATCAGGATATAATACAGTGTACTTAACAGGATCATAGGTTATTAAGGCTTGTTTGACAGATAAAGGAATTAAGAGGGGTCTTAACACAGCCTTCTTATTATCAGTAGATAATAAGTCAGTAAAAGCTCTTTTAGCTATTCTGAATGATGAAATTAAGTCACCATAATTTTGGGGCTAATTATCACAACAAAAACTATAAATAAGCTGACAGGATCTAGCAAAATAAACAGTAGATCTATCTTCATTCATTTTGTCCCCAATAAAACCTAAAACAGCACTTGCATAGTCAAAATCAGTTTGATTTATGAGAGCATACCCGATTTGTTGGATGAAATGGGAATTGCATCAAAATTGGAACATTTATTTGCAAAGGCTTTAGTTATGCAATCAAAGAAGAAACTCCATTCCCTCCTAATGAAAGATCTCTTCAACTGGCCCAGCTTTGCCAACGTTCTTTCATATCCCAGACTGGCCATCGTGTTTTGAAGAACTGGCCCGTCAACAGTAGAGTAAACACAGTTCTCAGGTAGCTGCAGTGCTTGTCGAACCGTAGACAAAGTCACAACATACTCATCCTCCCCAGATGAAAAAATGATACTTGGGGACCCTTGAGCACCACCATCATCATACACACCGCTTCTCCAGAACTCCAATACTTGAGTACCAGAAACTGCTTCGGGTTCAGTCAGAGCATACCCAATATCAGAACTAGCGAGAAAGTCCTGAATGAAATGAAGTTCAGAAGGTGCTTTTGACTTGCTAAGAATAGCAGAGAAGTTATTAGGAACAAACGTTGCTCCATCGAAGATTATGTCCTTTGGTGCCATGTGAATTCGTGAGAAAGAAGATTGCCTGTAAGGTGTTTGAGAAAATGTATGTATGAAAAATCGTCAGTAGATGAGAGAGAATAGAAGTAAAGGGAGAGAGATAAAATGTGAAAGTAAATAAAAGATTTTACAATCTTTTCTCTCTTTTACTTATACACGGTAGAAAAAGTAACCGTTGGGACACCTGTCAGTCATGCAGTAGTAAAATATAATTAATGGGCACATGTATTCAGTAATCATTACTTATCACATGCAGTTTTTCAAGGAAAAACCGTTCCACTTACCAAGTAATCCCATTAATCAAGGTAGTTCAGTTTTAATTTTAAAATTGAAAACTATTCCCACTTAATAAATTTTTATCACTGTGTGACCAATATTCTGTAAAAATATGACAAATGAGAGAATGACCAAAAATAAATCAAGTAAATAAATCCTGCCACTTCAGAATCAGAACTTGATTTGTATCAGAGCTAAAAAGGTCATCAGAATATGGTTAGTATCAGGATTTAACATGTTATCAGAATATCAAACGACTCAGAGATAAAATCTTGCATAAATATAAAATTTCATTCATATATTGAGCAAATACATTTCATGAAATTTAAATTACAAGCTCATAAGTACAAGATTGTCCTAAGATACAAATCCTAACATCAACAGCTTTTGTCCTAAGTCTAAGAAGACTGACAAAGCTGACAGTGAAGATAAATAGGGATCATAAATTATTTCTTCTTCCTACTCTCAACAAAAAGAATAGCAAGACGAATAATACGCTCCTACTGTCGGAGAGCCTCCAGCCGTTCCTCTTCCAGTCACTCAAGATGGCGATGGTAGTCCATGTAGAAGAACAAGAGGTCTGTGAGGACCTCTTGGGGAACCGAGTCCCAAATTTTATCAGGAATGGCAGTAACATGCCATTCCTGCTGCCATTCTGTACACCTCATGGTGAGAGTGAAAGTATCATAGTTCAGAGCTAAGTCGTAATGAACCATGGTTGTGATGAGAGAAAAAGAAATGAGTTTGAGAGTTTGAGAGAAAATGAGAGATGTGTTGGCTGAAATGAGGTGTTGGTTTATATAGCCAATAGAATGCCAAGAGACGCAAGGAAAATTGAATGGTTATAGGTAGAAATAATTCTACCTCGTCTTCCTAGACTGAGGAGAATAATAACAGCCATTGGAAGTGTAAAACAGGATTTAATGCACACATGAAACAAGTAAAAATTGATGTGCATAGACGTGTACTACTAACCCGAATTATATTGACTGTTAATATCTCACCCAAACATATTCTGATTTTAAATAAGACTGTTTCAGATTTTAACCACAAATAAGTCAAGTAAAGAATTAGAGTGTAATATCAGAACTTAGACTTATATCAGAACTTAACAGTCATCAGAACATGATTTCTTAACTCAAAAAATGAATGCCTATTTCTGTAATTCTTCACACAAATTCTGATTTCGTTTCTTCAGAACTTAATCATCAGAACTTGTCCTCAGAATTTATGTAACTGACACTTAAACGTTCATCTAAAACAACATTTATCACCACAGTAATTTTCATCATTCATATGGAGTATATGTGTGTGCAGTACGCTAAATATCAGATAAAGATTAAAGTTTGATTCACTTCAGTATATCTTAGAAATAAGGCATAACTAAGAACTTTGCTCAAAATCTATCATGATTCTAAAGTCTACTTTAGAATGAGTTCATGCATGAGTCCACCTCAACTGTTTTGTGCTCATTTAATGCATCTTTTGAAATTCCATTTTACAGTGGCTTCTCGGTGTAAGTGAGTCACGACTGCTTATCAGAATTTATGCTATTATCAGAGTATTTCTCCAGTAATCATAGAGTGTGAAAAGTCACCAAGAAAAATATTTATTTTTGCTTTTCTGATGTATATTACTTAATACCAGCAATGCACTTGGGTCTTCCCTTCCACAGTTTTTACTCCAGATCTCATAGGAGTACCTGGTTTTTATTTCTTTTTCTTTTCCTTTTCTTTTGATTAGTGAGACTTATCAGCACTTAGTACATTCACAAGATTTACTAACATCATAACTTAACAGATGAGAAGCATTATTCTAGTTTTTGACTTAGTAATAAGATAGACAAAGTAAACTTAACTAAGCTCAATATCAGAATTTGCTTGTGTTAAAAGATTTCCACATAAACAATTACTTCAAACATGGGATTTGTTAGTATATTAAAGATTACTAGGTCAGCATCTAGCATATTTATCCTCATTGGACTGAATAATCACAGAAATATTCATATCACTATCAGAGTTTAGAAATTCACATCAGACAACAATCAATACTTAAGCAATTTTCAATTAAGCACAGAATACACAAAGATAGTAATATCTGTAAATACTGATCATAAAGTCTGATGCTTCAGAACAAAAACTAAGCAGATTTAGAGAAAGAACCTGAAACCATTCCAAGTTTATTTACCAATCTTGTAAAAGTAGCTTCACACAGTGGTTTTGTGAAGATATCTGCTAGTTGTTGATCTGTTGGAACAAAGTGCAATTCCACTGTACCTTCATCCACATGTTCCCTGATGAAGTGGTACATAATGCTGATGTGCTTTGTCATTGAGTGTTGAACTGGATTATCTGTCATAGCAATAGCACTTTGACTATCACAGTAAATAGGGATTTTAAAATATGTTAACCCGTAATCCAGTAACTGATTCTTCATCCAAAGAATCTGTGCACAACAGCTTCCTGTAACAATGTACTCTGCTTCTGCAGTTGATGTGGAAATTGACTTTTGTTTCTTGCTAAACCAAGAAACCAATCTGCCTCCAAGAAATTGGAAGCTTCCACTTGTGCTTTTCCTGTCAATTTGGTAACCTGCAAAATCTGCATCTGAGTAACCTATTAGTTTAAAGTCTGATTCTCTAGGATACCATAATCCCAGATCAACTGTTCCCTTAAGATACTTGAAAATTCTTTTCACAGCTGTTAAGTGAGGTTCTCTTGGATCTGCTTGAAATCTTGCACAAAGACAGTGAGCATACATGATATCAGGTCTACTAGCAGTTAGATAGAGTAGAGAGCCAATCATACCTCTATAATCAGTAATATCTACCAATTTACCAGTATCCTTATCCAATTTTGTTACAGTGGCCATGGGAGTGGATGCACTTGAACAATCTTGCATTCCAAATTTCTTCAGCAAATTTCTGGTGTACTTGGTTTGACAAATAAAAGTGCCTTCTTCATTCTGCTTGACTTGAAGGCCCAGAAAATAGCTAAGTTCCCCCATCATACTCATTTGATATCTTGACTGCATCAGTTTGGCAAACTTCTTGCAAAGTCTGTCATTTGTAGAACCAAAGATGATATCATCAACATATATCTGAACCAAAAGTAAGTCCTTTCCATGGTTGAGGTAGAACAGTGTTTTGTCAATAGTTCCTATGTTAAATCCACTTTCCAGAAGAAACTGAGCTAAAGTCTCATACCACGCTCTTGGAGCTTGCTTAAGGCCATAAAGTGTTTTATCAAGCCTGTAGACATGATTTGGATATTTGGGATCTACAAAGCCTGGAGGTTGTTCAACATATAATTCCTCTTCCAATTCTCCATTGAGAAAAGCACTTTTCACATCCATTTGAAAGACAGTAAAATTTTTGTGAGTAGGATAAGCCAAAAATATCCTTATGGCCTCCAATCTTGCAACTGGTGTAAATATTTCATCATAATAAATTCCCTCCTGTTGAGAATATCCTTTTGCAACCAGCCTTGCTTTATTCCTTGTAATTATGCCATCACTATCAGTTTTGTTTCTGAACACCCACTTTGTACCAACAACAAATATGTTCTTTGGTCTTGGCACTAGGGTCCAGACTTTATTTCTTTCAAATTTAACTCTTCCTGCATTGCTTGCACCCAATCAGCATCTTGAAGAGCTTCTTCCAATTTCTTTGGTTCAGTCTGAGAAAGAAAAGAATTATAGAGACATTCACTTGAAGTAGATGTTCTAGTTCTGACACCTGCATCAGGATTTCCAATAATTAAGTCAGGTGTATGTGATTTAGTCCACTTCCTTGCAGATGAAAGGTTTTCTCTAGAACTGGATGCTCCCCCATGATCCATGCTATCTTCATCAACATTTTCTGATGCTCCCCCTGAAACTATGCTCTCTGAGTTGGATCCTTCAGAATTTAAGTTTTCAGAACTATCAGAACTTGGCTTATCAGAACTTGACGAATCAGAACTTGAAGAGCCAGTTGTATGTTCTGATGCTTCTTGAGATGTGGTTATATCTTCGGTATTCTCCCCCTGCATAGGTGCATCTTCCTTTGGTGTAGTCACCATAGTTTCAATAACATCAGTGTTTGCAGTATCAGGATTTAGACTGTCAGGATTTTTAGTATCAGAATTTAAGTCTTCATTTTCAAATCTCAGCTGATCATGATCATTGAAATCTTCAAGTCCAGTAATCTTCTTATCATCAAAGGAGACATTGACAGATTCCATGACAACCCTTGTTCTTAAATTGTAGACTCTGAAGGCTTTTGTGGAAAGTGGATACCCAACAAAAATTCCTTCATCAGCTTTTAAATCAAATTTGGATAGCTGTTCAGGGTGAGTCTTAAGAACAGAACACTTGCATCCAAATACATGAAAATACTTCAGATGTGGCTTCTTTTTCTTCACCATCTCATATGGTTTATTTCCATGCTTGTTAATGAGTGTTGCATTCCGAGTCAAACAAGCAGTCTGCACAGCTTCAGCCCAAAAATAGGTTGGTAGCTTTGCTTCATCAAGTATTGTTCGTGCAGCTTCAATAAGAGTTCTATTCTTTCTTTCAACAACTCCATTTTGCTGTGGAGTTCCAGGAGCAGAAAATTCCTGCTTGATTCCATGGTCTTTGCAGAACTCTTCCATAATCAAATTCTTGAACTCAGTACCATTATCACTTCTTATTATCTTCACAGAATCTTTGACCAATTTATCCAGTTGCTTGACATGATCAATCAAAATAGATGCAGTTTCACTTTTTGTGTGCAAGAAATACACCCATGTGTATATGGTGAACTCATCCACTATGACCATAGCATATTTCTTCTTTGCAATAGACATGACATTCACTGGACCAAATAGATCAACATGTAGTAGGTGATAAGGCTCAAGAATTGATGATTCAGTCTTGTTCTTAAATGAAGATTTTCTTTGTTTAGCCTTCTGACATGAATCACAAAGGCCATCAGGAGCAAATACTGATTTCGGCAGTCCTCTCACAAGATCTTTCTTGACTAGTTCACTTATATTGTTGAAATTTAAATGAGAGAGTTTCTTGTACCATTTCCAGCTTTCTTCAATTGATGTTCTACTCATCAGACAGATTGCAGAACCATCAGTTCTTGTTGAAAGCTTGGCTTCATAAATGTTACCATGCCTGTATCCTTTCAGAACAACTTTGCCTGTAGATTTGCTTACAACTTCACAGTGTTCTTCAAAGAAATCCACATGATAACCTCTATCATAGATTTGACTAACCCTCAGCAGATTGTGTTTAACTCCTGAGACCGGAGCTACATCTTTAATGATGACATTCCCAAGATTGATGTTGCCATATCCCAGTGTTTTTCCAATGTTGCCATCTCCATAAGAAACACTTGGGCCAGCTTTCTCCACAAAGTCTGATAGCGGGGCTTTATTTCCAGTCATTTGTCCTGAGCATCCACTGTCCAGAACTAGGATGTTTTTCCTGTTGCCCTGCAATCACAAAGACCACTAATGATTAGTTTTAAGGACCCAGACTTGCTTGGATCCTTTGGCCTTATTAAGTTTGTTAACATTTGCAGCGGATTTAGCATCAGAGTTTATGTTAACATTTTTCTTATCAACATTTACACTATCAGATTTGTATCAGAACTTACACTAGAAGGAACAATGCTAACTTTCTTTAAAGAAGGTTTTATTTGATAATAATCATAGTACAAACTATGATATTCCTTACAAGTATAAATGAAATGCCATAAACTACCACAATGAAAACAAGGATTGTGTGGCTCATATATAACAGACTGACTCTTAACTCCTGACTTTGAAGGTAAGGAGTTTATGTTCTTATTCTTCCTGCAAAAAGAAGCCAGATGGTTAGAACTTCCACAGTTATGACATGTTTTTCTAGGAGCATTAGGAACAGGCTTATAATCATTGCTTTTATTCACACCTTCCTTTCCATTCCTATTTTTCCTAGGTGACTTTACCTTATTTACATTCTTAACATCTTTCAGCTTATGCTTAAGCTGCTTCTTTTTCATTAAGCCTACGTTAACTTCAGTTTTCTTTTCCTGTTTTAGTTTGTCAGAAGTTAATTCCTCTTTAACTTCTGATTTCTCAGTATCAGACTTTACAGCTACAAACTTAACAGGTTTTAACTTTGGCTTTTGTTTAACAACTATAGGCTTAATTTCTACAGTTCCTTTATCATTCTTATCATCTCCATAACCTAAGCCCTCTTTCCAGTTTCCACTACTTAACAAATTCTGAGTTGTTCTGCCAGAGTTAGTCCAAGTCCTGATAATCTCTCTTTCCTTTTCTAACTCAGTTTTTAGAGATTCATTCATTTTAAGTACTTCATCCCTAACATAGAGAGCATCATCTCTATCTTTCTGAGTTTGATGGAACGTGACTAACTCCTTTTCTAAATAATCATTCCTCTTTTTACAAGCAAGATTTTCAGAAATTAATCTTTCACATGTTAAAGTTTGATCTCTATAAATAATGA
The DNA here is from genome assembly GCF_009905375.1 of Apium graveolens. Classification (NCBI taxonomy): domain Eukaryota; kingdom Viridiplantae; phylum Streptophyta; class Magnoliopsida; order Apiales; family Apiaceae; genus Apium; species Apium graveolens. The sequence goes on along the minus strand of NC_133652.1, from coordinate 73,507,408 downwards.
ACATGGTTTTAAGATATCTTCTCAACTCATTAATATCATCAGTATGAAAGGCATAAGTAGTTTGAGGTACCTTTAACTCAACAGCTTCAGAATTGCTATCAGCATTTGCCATATTTGTATTTGCCATCAAGGCATAGTTCTCCTAACTTTCAGAATCTGAAGTGTCTGTCTAGCTTTTCTTCTTTGTGACAAGAGCCTTGCCTTTGTCACTCTTCACTTTCTTGCAATCAGGAGATATGTGGCCTTTCTCACCATAGTTGTAGCATTTGACATTTATGTAATCTCCTCTGTCAGACTTCCCTCCTTTGGCTTCAGATTTTCTGAAACTCTTCTTATCAGAACTTGCACCTTTCCTGGAAAGCTTATTTCCCTTCCTGAACTTTCTGTATGCAATTCTTGTGATTCCTTTCACCATAAGAGCACACAGCTTCATCATCACTTCATCAGCATCCATCTCAGGCAAGCTTTCAGTTTCTGAGTCATCATTACTATCAGAACTTGATGACTCAGTATCAGACCTTGTGATGAGCGCTTTTCCCTTGCCTTTCCTTGAGGTAGCTGCCTTGGGGGATTCTACTTCAGCCTTAAGAGCAACTGTCCTTGACTTTCCTCCTTTCCTCTTGTTTCTTTGTTCCATCTCAAGTTCATGAGTCTTGAGCATCCCATAAATTTCATCAAGAGTTGTTTCTTCAAGATTATAGTTGTCTCTTATAATTGTTACCTTCAAATCCCAACTTTCAAGAAGAGCTAACAGGAATTTAAGGTTTGAATCTTCAAGACATACTCCTTATCAACCAGTGACAAATCATTTAAGAGTTTGACAAATCTGTCATATAGATCAGTCAATGACTCATTAGGCTTTGAGTCAAAGAGTTCATACTCTTGAGTGAGTATTGTCTTCCTATTCTTCTTAATCGAATCAGTTCCCTGACACCTTGTCTCCAAGGCATCCCATATCTCTTTTGCAGTCTTACAGTTAATTACCCTGTTTGACATTACATTATCAATGGAACTATGCAGCAAGTGTCGTACCTTAGCATCCTTAGCAATTGATGCGATATTTTCAGCAGTGTAATCACTCTTCTCCTTTGGTACAGACTTTGCTGCTTCACCTGTAACTACAACATCGAGTTTTGTTGGCTTGTGAGGTCCTTCATGGATTCTGTCAAGATATTCTGGATCTGTAGCTTCCAGAAACATAGTCATCCTTACCTTCCATATGGGATATTCAGATGGCTTCAGTATGGGAACTCTAATAGCCTCATATCGACTATGAATTTGAGTCTTTGGGGGTTCATCAGTTTTGGTGGGCTTGGTTGGAGTTTCTGCTTCAGACATGATTGTTTTTGGATCTTAAACTGTTTGTGTGTTAACAGATAGGCTCTGATACCACTTGTTAGGTCACACACACTGTAGAAGGGGGTTAAATATAGTGTATAGCACAATCAAATCGAATTCAAAGAACACAAGTAACAGAAAACAAACTTTATTAAACTCTGTTACAATGTAGAACTGTACTCTCTCAGTGATGAACAAATATCACGAGAGCTGCTTGGTTTACAATGAATAATATTCTCGATAATGATAACACTTTTAGTGTAAACCCTATGTCTGTGTTTATATATTACACAGTTATAAGATAATCGCTAATTGATATGGAATATAATTCCGCTTCCTAAAATATATCAATCAGTTATATTTTCTTCCAAGTATTCTATTCTTCATTGAATTCCTTCTCCATGCATATCTCTTCTTACGTTTGTCTTGATCTTCTTTCCTTTCAATCGGCCGTCTTCCTTATCTGAAAGTTTCTTTTAAGTTCTGATATTATCTACTGATAAATATCTCCTGAACCTTAAGTACTGATAACTTAAGTTCTGACTTCAGTATAAGTGTTGATTTCAGTTAAGTACTGATTTATCCTGTTTAAGTAAGATCTGAAAACTAAACATAAATCATATTAGACATGATATTATCAAATATATCTAACACCGTGTCACTATTTTGGGGAGTAATGCCAAGGTCCTCACTCCTCAAAAAGTTTATGATGCCATCACTGAGGTGTACAAAGATCAATTAAAAAGCCTTTTATCACACTGGAAGAGCAGTGGAGAAAACTCTAGATGGACATCAGCTTAAAATAAAGAAATTGGTTAATCAAAGGATTGATGAACCGATGCCAACCTTCTCAGTCGTGAAATCAAAATTCAAAAAATTCTCAGACAAGTTTGAAGTTCTCTCTCTCTCTTACACTAGTTGAAGAAAATGTATCCAACTTGAGGGAATTTTTCATAGCCTTGCATGAGGTAATATAGAAATAAATTACTCAGAATAGTGACTCCAAGGTCAAGCTGGATCAGTTGTACAAGGTAAGATATGAAGCATCAGCCTTGGTAATGGAGGAGATCAGAAATGTTGTCCGAAATTCACTTGGTACAATCTCTGCATCTAATTCACAATCCACACCTTTCACCTCCACAAACCTCCAAATCCAAAATCTTCAAGCCCAAGTTATAGATCGTCAAGTCTCCAACACTTTTATGTCAAATCAAGTCTCACAGCTCAGCTCCCTTATTGCTAGTCAATAATAAGATATAAAATCTCTAATAGACTCCCAGAAACACCTACAGATGCAGACCTCAGTGTCATTGGGAGTTATTATGGGTGCATTAAACACCCCCCTTCAAGAAACAACTCAACAAGTCAGGACTCAAATCCCTCCACATTCCACCTTGCATGTCATCAAGACTAAAGGGGGAGATGAAGTCCAAGCTAAAATCCAGGCAAGTCTCTAGAAAGAATAACAAAAATGTGGGATTAGATAGACTCAAGATGGCAGCTGAGGGACCTTGCCTTGACAAAAAATTTGATCAATTTCTAGAAGGCCTGAGAGTCTCTCTAAATCTCAATCATTTTTCCTACAAGAAGGTTGTGGATAAAAACATCAATTTCTTGAGGGCGGTGATGGTGACTGGACAAAATTTCAGGGAGAAGAGAATAGTGATCAACATAAATGACTCAGGTATGGACAGATGCATACAAATGTCTCTCTTTTTCTTACAATTAAGAAGAGCATCTGAGCTAGATATCTTCATTAACAGAGTGCACACTTCTGCTTAATGAGCTCAAAAAAGGTCAAATAAGTGCATTTCTTGAAGCCTACCTTCAGCCAAGTAAGGGAGTGACCTACATCTGTCCAAACACCAAGAAATGCAAACAATTTCAAATTCCAAAACAACATGACATGGGAAACAAGAAGATAATAATGATCTTGGAGATAACATTGAAGACAAATAAGATTAAGACTTTTGAGGATGTGGAAATGATCAAAATTATGGGCAAATACTTGAAGAATACAGATACTATGCTACCTAGAGCATAAATCAACACAAAAGATGATTTGAATGATGATGAGCAGAAGAAAGATGAGCATAAATTATCTAGTTTAAATCCAAGTCATTCTAGCAAAACTAGTGGTATCAAAGTGGATGACGAGAAGAAGGGTAATGAGGATAAGTAAGGAAAGGATGATGGAAAGATAAAGAAGAAGGATGAAAAATGAGGGGAAAAGAAACAGAAAATTCAAGAAACTCAAATTTCAAAAACTCTGCCAACTCAAACCCAAAAACCTAGACAAACAAATACATAGTCGATCCAATCCCAAAAGCCTAAGTACCTATACAAGCCAACTACTCATTCCCAACTCAAAATCCCTATCACAACTATCTAAACCTCACTCAAGAAAATATCTAAACCACCTTCATTTAAGCCTCCAACTATAACTCACTTCAAGACAGCAAGAAGAAAGACAAGAGAAATTCAAGCTGATGTTGGTGCTTTTTGGAATTGCTTCAATCAATATGACTTTCTACCAATTATTGATAACATATCAGATGATGATTATCACAAACAATTATCTGGGGAGATAGTTTACTCGAGGAAAAGTCAGGATCTACTATAAAGATGGCACCTCCATTTTGCTGAAATAGAGAAGTAATTGAGACATTTACAACTGTAGAATTGGAGACAGTGATTAGTTTGATGAAATGAATGCAAGGGATTCATGTACAAGGATGAGAAATGCAGTATTGGCTAAGAGGTTGGAGAAAGAAATATTCGGCATGCAAGGGAAAAGGCTAAGAGGGAGGAAAGAGAAAAGAAATATGCTAAAGAGATTGAGTTGTTTTAACAAAGATCAAATGAACTTAAGGCTAGTGGGTTGAGTAGAGTATCTAAGGATGGACACTTTCTGAACAAAAGGACTAGTAAGTTTTCAAGGTAACTGTTTCATTTTTGAAACAGTTACGCATTAGCTGAATGGCTCAAACTGGTGGAAGCTCTAAGAGGAACTGAGATTATTGAAGAACTTGAAGTATTAGTCAAACTCAAGGACCTAATTAGAAAGAACCTGGTTATGAGAAATTTAGATAAGCTTTGTAAGTCTGCACTGATGTAACTGCGAGTTGTATAAAAATATACTTTGTAAATTTGACAGTCCAATTGTATTTGATTTTAGCTTGGGGTTAGTCTTGTTATTAGGCATGAATTTGTGACAAGTAATCTTCTCACAAATTGGGGGAGATTGTTGTGCAAGGCATGCCTGTATATAACAAGACCAAGTCATATTGACAACCCTAAGGATAAGTTGCATGATAATCTGTATTTACATTTTGTAATTATATTCCTCGAGTCTGTAAAAATGTATAGTAGATTAAACTAGAGTATTTTTTTGTGAACAACCTTCAAGCTAAGGAATAAACTCTAGAATCAAATCTTGATCATGCCTCAGAGAGAAGTGTAACAGCTTGAATTTGAATAATACTGTTCTAGGAAAAATGTATTGCACAGTAAAGTAATTGTTAAAGGAGGTTGGATACAATTACTAAAACAAATCAATTTATCACAAAAGTAAAGCAAGAATAATAAAGTAGATGAATCATATAACAATTTATATTGATCTTTAATAAACTGTTACAAAACTCTCCCAAGAACAATATTCGTAAGAGCTGCTAGATTATAGAATACTCGAGTTGTGCTCACCACAAAGTGATAACCTAATATGTGTTTATAAATCACACATCTACAATCAATCCCTATAAATTACATGATATGTTACAGTGTAATTTATCTACTTTCTATACATATCTAAATCAATAACTACGAGCCTATAAATTAGCAAATTCTGATTTATCATGTAGCTTTGACTTATCCAATCAGATCCTGACAGTCTTCACATCCTGACTGTCAGACATATCCCAATTGGCTACATATCCCGATACCTCTGTCAGATCCTGACTCCTTGGCAGATCCTGATTCCTGACATAGATAATTTCCAACAAAATGTCCTAAGTCAGATATCAATAAGTCACAGATCAAGGGATATCGAGAAGTCCAAAATGACTTGTAGAGAAGTCCCAAGAGATATCGACAAGTCAATATGTATGTAGACATCTCAGATATCGACAAGTCAAAATGTATATGTAAAGAACTGGAGATATCGACAAGTCTTTTTTTCATGTAGAGGTCTAGAGATATCACAAGTCATATTCATGTGGAGAACTCAAGATGTCGACAAGTCAAAAGCCCATATAGAGAATTGGAGATATCGACAAGTCATTTTACATGTAGAGAACTGGAGACCTCGACAAGTCACATACACATGTAGAGAACTCAATATATCGATAAATCATTTTACTTAACGATGCGTGACATCTCTACTGAACAAAAAGAGATCTCGACAAACTATCTCAAATTCAGAATACATACAAGTTCAAGATTCAAGATTATCAGTCAACAAATAATTTATTCACTGAATTGGAAAGACTACAAAAGCAGCTTGAAGAATATAAGATCAAGGGTCAAGATTCACTAGACAAAGGATGGTTACAAACCTAAAAATTTTGCACAGATTTGCTAACACCATAAAAGGAAATAGACAAGATAGTTTTAGAGGATGTGTTAGTACATTTTGGTGTAAGTTTTGTAATCCCGTGTTGTTGGTCTATAAAGCATGCACGAGTCCTTAGTTTATAGAAAATCTTGTATTCTCTCTCATGATTTGTAGCTGAGTTCTTATTTCTAAGAACACAAATTTGTAGCAAAACAAATCTAATTAATACAATCAAGTGAGTTTTTGATATTTTATCTTGTGTTTACTGTCAAACAATTTATCTCTCAAAATTCATATTTGCTTTTGTTCAATTTAATCCAAATAATTTCAAAAAGAGAATTAAAATTCAAGAAACACATTCACACATGACCCCCCCCGTGTTATATTTCATTGCACTAAATATGTAACACAAATATTTATCGAAATATTTTGGCTTGTATAGGCATTTGAACATTTGTTTAATTCTTATATTTAGTTTTATTTGATAAGTTACAATGATTAAAATATCAAATATTTCTCCACTATGCGGCACACTCGCGCACACACATATTCACGTATCGTGTATATGATTGCAAATACATGATTTACTGACAAACGATTTATATTATTTTACTCAATTAAATACTAATTTTGAAAGTGACATTAAAATTATTTATAAATTATAAAGACTAACTATTGATATTATTTTACTAATACGAATAATTTAGAAATGTAAAAGTGGATTACATATAAAATACATCACTAATTTGTACTACTGTATTGTAAAATCAAAATTTGTAAATGTAAAAACAAAGTATGACAAAAATAGTTAAATTATTTTAATAATTAAATTTCAAATATTAATTCATTCATGATACACATACATATTATGTGTTTGTCTGAAGACACATATGCTTCAGTGACATAATGGTATGAAGTTGAATAAATCAATTAGTACACTCGAATTCGATACCCATTAACAACTTTTCCTTAAATAGCTAATGACTAATAAAAATAAGGTAAAATTATAATTTCAAGTTGAATAAAATATCTTGTGAATTTAGAATCTAATAAAATTTCTCACAAATTTAGAATTTATTTATTTCTTGAAGAACACACAAATATACCTAATATGTGTATGATTCACAAATACATGTGGTTGAGTGGCCCAGTGGTATGATAGTGTGTAAAGCACTGATGACACCAATGTTCGATTACTGGAAGAACACACAAACATACCTAATTCGTGTATAATTCACAACATTTATGGTTGCATGTCCTAGTAATATGATAACGTGTAAAGCAACAGTGACACCAAGGTTCGATTTTCACAAATAATAATTTTCTAATGTATCACCGATATAAGGGCTATTTAGACTTTTTAAACCGAATAAATTATCTCACCAATTAAATGGAGTAAAATATCTCACCAATGCCCCATGTTTTTTTATCGTAGGGAACCCGCAACCGCCACCCCTCGGATGTGCACTGGCTAAACCCCACAGGCTCACGCAATAGCCTGCAAACCACGTGAACCAAAATAAACTGCATTTAAGCGACATGCACTGACTCGGGAGGCATAATCATCAATTATCCTCCCGTAGGATTCGAACCTGTGACCAAGAAGATAGTTATCCCCTCTTTAACTAACATAACAACCCGTGCGAGGCAAGAGTCATTTTCTAGATTTTTTTTTACACCAGAAATAATAACATTCTTGATTGATTTCTAATTAATAAAAATTTCATGCATCATCTTAAATATATCAAATACAAGTGGATTGTTTATCAATGTGTATGATTTACGTGGAAGACATTAACAACATATGCAACGTTTCTAATATAACTCATTAAACAAATTATATATTTTTTTATTTGTAACGTGTAATTTATATTGAATAAATGAATAGAAGTAAGGTAATCATTGTAAATTTAAAATAGATTTAAACTAAACCATAGAATTCTCAGTCTGTTCACGAAAAGTAAATTAAAAAATAAAACATATACTGAATGCGAAGTTAAGGAAATTTTTTGAGTTTTGGTCAAATTATCTATAAGTAATGATCCTCGATTTAAAAATATTAATAATGCCTAACAAAAGTCATAAAAACCCGCAACTGTAATATTCAACAAAGTAGAATTTACACCACCGTTAATATAAATTGAATTTTAATGGAAAATGTTAGTGTTGAGGTTCAACGTCTAAGTTAATGTTATATTATTGTCCATATCATGATCCATTAACTAAAGTTGACAAAACACCGTTAATTTTTAATTTATTAAATCAAGTCCTAATTTTATAAGATGACATATAATTGTCAATTTCATAATTTATCAATTAAATTAGTATAATCCATCTATTTTTTAACACATTGAAGAAAATCTCACATTCAATTGATTATTCTTACTTTCACAAAATAAAAGACTTTTTTGTTCATTCTAGTGTATCAATGAATCTAAATTCAAAGTTAGTATTGAATCTTTTACAATTAGTAAAGATAAAGTAATATATACGTGTGTATGTATGTAAATATTGTTTGTCATATTTTTAAGTGAATTATGTTATTCTCGTTTATTTATAAGTTAATTATCGTATTTATGTAAATGTCAAATCATTATTACATTTATAATTGTTCAAAAATTGAAATGTTTTAATAAATAAACTATAATTATTTATACATTAGAGTCGCAGTAGCACGAACAAACAATCCATATCTAATTTTACTCAAACGAGCATGAATCACGACTGCGACCTAAAATAATTTATATATTGTAAAGACTAATATTTGATATTCACGTGTTTTTTTCACAAAAAATGAAGAAAAATTGTACTAATATTGTCATTCAAATCATTTTCAAGTTTCTTCGTTTATGATTCTAATTATTCTTCTTATAATAATTTGATAACATTGTATATATAAATTTCCTAAAATTAAATATTATTCAGTTCGATAAAATTTTATAAATCCTTTCGATTATCGACTAATATAATATTTTATTTTAAATAGCATAAAATGAATTAAATTAAATGCTACAATAGTCAGTTGATAATATATATATATATAGGGTCTTACTCCATTGATAACTTTTTTTGGTGAGATATGAGATCTAATCTCAGCCATAAAAATTTAAATATATTTTTAATCTACACCATTCATTTTAAATCCCATCATCTTCTCCAACCATTATCTCTTCTATCTTCTTTCTACTTATCATCAACCATTACCGGCAACCACCATTTCCGGCCACCACCACCGCCGGTGACCACCACTACCTCCGGCGATCACCGGAAAATCACCACCGGCAAACATAAAATCACCACCGTCAAATTAAAAAAACACCACCGGAATATAAAAAATCACCACTGAAAAATGAAAAATCACCACCGGAAACACAAAAAGCACCACATAGCCACCGGTAAAAAAAAATCACTACCGAAAAATAAAATTTACCACATCCAGACACTTTTTTACCTACAATATCCAACCACCAGCTCAATTTATCAACTCCGATCATCAACATCATAATAATAATCACTAGATTTAATTATAAATCTTAACAATGATCACTAACCACCACCAAATCACGACCACCACCACCACCATCAACAAACGCACCAAATCTAAAAATCACTAATTACAAAATAAAATTCACGGAAATGAGCAAAAATGAATAATCACTACCTGGTATGAAATCAAAACTATTCTAATCAGGGAAGCACAATCGCCGGAAAAACAATGAGCTCCAGTTGCTTAGTCGGAGGCAAACGGTTATTCAACCGGAAAAGTTTCGAATCCAGAAAAGCGGAGAGGATAAGGATGAATAGGATCCGGCGAGGTGAATCTGATAAGAGGCTTCTGGGGAGATTGAAAGAGAGAGAGAGAGGGAGAGAGATAGATAGAGAGAGAGAGGGAGAGAGATAGATAGATAGAGAGAGAGAGAGAGAGAGTGAGAGAGAGAGAGTGAGAGAGTGAGAGCGAGAACAACAGATATGGTATTTTCCAGTAGTGGCGGTTATTGCGCGGTGGTGGTGGTGGGTGGCGATGGTGCGGTGATGGTGGTGGGTTGGTGGTGGAAGTGGGTGGGTGGTGGTAGGGGTGGGTATGGAGGTGGATGAAAGATTAATATAAGATAAAAATTTAAAGCGTGTGGTTGTGATTTAATTTGGGAATAAAAATGTGTGGCTGAGATTAGATCTCAGTTCTCACCAATAATGTGGGTTCTCATTTGAGCAACTCCCTATATATATATGGGGTCTTACTCCAATGAGAACTTTTTTTATGGTGAGATATGAGATTTAATCTCCACCACACAAAATTAAATCTACTTTTAATCTGGACCACTCATTTTTAATCTCATTATCATCTCCAACCATCACATCCTCCGTCATAATCTTTTTACTTATCATGACCCACCACCACCCCAACCACCGGCAACAACCATTTACGACGACCACCACCACCTCATCCCACCACCAGAATATCACCACCATCAAAAATAAAATCACCACCGGAAAATCAAAAATCATCGCATCCGACCACCTGCAAAACAGAAAATCACCACTGGAAATAAAAAATCACTATATTCGGTCACTCTCCTTTTTAACCAGATCCGATCACGGCCACCGCTTCGACCATTATACCAACATAATAACCACCACATCATCAAAAAATTATCATTAATCACCACCGATCAACAATAAAATCAAAATATTAAACCATCCAACCACTGCTTGCAATTTTCACCGCCACAATAACATCACCCATCACCAATTCGACCATATTCCGACCATCAGATAAGAAAAATCACCGGAATCGACCAGAAAAGCACTTTAATATGAAAACTAAAAATTATCAGATCTGAATGAAAAATCACCAAATCGCTTTCGTTTCGAGCTTGAGCAGAGCTTTAATGGTGTCTCAATCGACTATAGGACTTTTGTACGTGACTCTTTCATCTTCTATGTCTTCGACGATTTAATTGTAACATTAAATTTGGGTTTAATTGGCGTTTGCAATTCGAGCCTGATTCAATGGATGAGTGGAGGTGTTCTTGATGGTAGAGGCGACGAAAATGTATCGCCGGAGTTTCAGGTGGCAGAAGGAGATAGATTTGAAAGGAAGAGAGTGAGAGAGGGAGAGAGAAAGAGAGGGAGGAGGGAGGAGGGAGGGGGAGCCGGCGACTGGCCTGGAGTGGAGCTGCGAGAGAATGCAGCGGGTGGGTGGTGATGCAGGTTGGTGAAATATAATAAATTTAAAATATAAAATTGGGTGGTTGTGATTTAATTTAGGGATATAAATTGTATGGTTGAGATTAGATCTCAATTCTCACAATAGTGGGGGTTCTCATTTGAGTAAATGTCTATATATATATAAATATATAAATATATAAATATATAAATATATAAATATATAAATATATAAATATATAAATATAGAGAGAGAGAGTGAGTGAGAGAGACACACACATAAATATATATAATCAATTGACTTTATCATATAAAAACCCATAACACATTAATTTTTATTAATAAAAAAAATTACAAAATTTTGCCTTATTGATAAGATGTACTCGTCAAACTCGTAATTTAAATTTTCAAAATCTAGACAATGAAGATATATTTTCGGCTGGATCACATAGTCAAAGTTTGACTATTTCTTGAAAAATGGGTCAAGTTATGATTTCTAATTCCAAAATAAATCGAAATACGTTGACTATTTATAATTCCAACATATTTAAATATTTAGTACACATGTAGAATAATCATTTAAGTGATTCTTTTTTCTATATTTTTTAGAAAAAATAATTATATGTTCAATTTATTTGCTTTTTATAATAAAAAATTTATATAAAAAAAATACAGGATATATTTTGTAAATTAAAAATTGTTTAATAAATAGAGTAATGATCCGTTTATGTGCTATAATTAGTTTTATATCTTTAATTCAAAATTTTAAAATTAACTCTACACATATTTTAATAATTATGTTTGAATTTAAATAAAATGTTCATTATTTATGACATTCACATAATATGTGTATGATAAAAAACACATGTGACAATATGGTGTTATGATATGAAGATTAACAGGTGAATTCAAGAGACTTGGGTTCATTTTCTACCAACAATATTTTTAAATTTAATTTTTAAACACATTAGTAAGCTTGTCATTCAATAAAAGAATAAAATGTCTTATAAATTTTATCTAAATGTTGTCTATAGAAGAATATAATACTATACAGATGAAATGCTTTTTAAAGTGTAGGTCCCGTGAGATTTTTGAACTTAACGAGGTCACTTTACCATAGAATCAGATTTGGAAGTGTTTTAGGTTAATAAATATGATTAATTGTATTTTGCACTCTACTACTTTATTTCAAAAATATATTTGTACTAGAATTTTGGGGAATTCAATTTGCACCCCTACACTTTAACTTTGAGATTAATTATGCACCCCTTTTTAGAATTTTGTTGAATTGAGTAGGGGTAAAATCGAGAATTCAGCAAAAATATTAAGTAAATTAATTTTATATCTTTTAAAAAAAAATTAAATTTGATACAAAATTTGAAGTTTTTAATTTTTTAAATGATAATAGTAATTTCAGTTTTGATTTTATTTTATATTATTAATGCTAGTATTTTGTAATTCTACAAAAAAAATTTTAATAATTAATTTTGATTATATAATTAAATTTAATTAAGTAGAGTAATAAAATTTTGAAATTGATACTAAAAAATGAAAATCGAACGTAAAATTAATATTGCTATTTGAAAATTAAAAAAAATATTATTTTATAGTTGATATAAAATAGTATACAATTTTTGATAATATTTGAACAAGTTAAATTTTATTTTGATTAAATATATTATTAAATTTCCGATTTAACCCTACCCAATTCAACAAAATTCTAAAAAAAGGTACATAATGAATCATAAAATTGAAGTATAAATGTGTAAACTAAATTTTCCAAAATTCTGGTACAAATTTATTTTTGAAATATAGTTAATACACAATTAACCCTAATAAATATACATACGTGTGAAAACTTGAACTTTTACTTCATTTAAAAAACCTTTAATTTTTGTCTTAAAAAAAATCTTCCCCACTTTCATCCTTCACTTTTAACGGCGTTTACAGCCCCGTTTGCAACTGACTAATATCCATCTCAGGCAGACCCAACAATTTACCAAGGTTAATATAACAAGTTAACACCACAAAACGTGCAGGGGTAATATCGTCAAATTACTTCATATTGCCCCATTTCTTTATTTTCCGTCTAAACGTGTCCGTCAAATTTCAATTCACACCTGCTGGTACTGAATGGTAGCTAAAACTAAAAAGCGTGTACCCCAAATATCTCTCTGATTCGAAAACCCTAGAAATTGGGATGGCGGGTACGCTTACTGGATTGCAAGATCATTTAAAACTAGCCAGAGAATATGCAATTGAAGGTGTTTATGACACTTCCATTATCTTCTTTGATGGTGTCATTGCTCAGATCAACAGGTCTCTCTCTCTCTCTCTCTCTCTCTCTCTCTCTCTCTCTCTCTCTCCCTCCCTCCCTCCCTCTCCCTCTCCCTCTCCCCCTCTCTCTCTGTGGATATATGCATACTATATGTGCTTTGTAATTTGTTGTATAATTTGGGAATTTTGCTCTGAGGCAAAATAATTTTAATTGAAATGTAACTTAGCAAACTTTAGGAGAATTTTAGGCTTGCAATGCATAATTTAAGCTCACATTTTCCGAGAAAGTAGGGGATTTATAAGATGCATATGCACACTACGTGTACTTAAACTTTGATGATTTCTAGAATGATTTTTTCTCAACATTTTCAACTAAAGGTACCTCCTTTATGTCGTTAAATCTTAGAAGTTGGTAGCGATTGTTTTTGTAGTTACTACTTATGTGATCTACTTGGTAAATGAGGAAATTGTCATGTATTCTTTTTGAAAATTTTATAAAATTTGTTGTGTAGCATATTGGCTTTAAGGTTTGTGTGAAGATTTTTGTTCATTTTGTTATGGTTTAGGCATTTAACTACACTTGATGACCCACTTATTCGTTCAAAGTGGATGAATGTAAAGAAAGCTCTATTAGAAGAAAGTGAGATTGTTAAGCAATTGGATACAAAGCGAAATGCTTTTAAGGACACTCGGATGGGTAGACGGCCTTCTTCACCCCCAATTTCAACCAAGTCGTCATTTGTGTTTCAACCACTAGACGAGTATCCCACTTCTTCTGGGGCTCCTTCCATAGATGATCCTGATGTATGGAGACCTCCTAGTCGGGACACGGCAAGTAGAAGATCAACTAGAGCTAGTCAAGTGGGGATGAGAAAGTCAAGTCAAGACGATAATTGGGATCGTGGCCCTACAAGAAGTGGAACTACTGGTCGTGGAGCAAAGGCTGGTTCTAATAGGGCTAATTCAGGAGCGAGGTCCACTACTACTACTGGGAGGAAAGGCAATGGATCAGGGAAGTCTACTTCTGGGAAGGCAGATTCTGTGGTGAGTTTGCACTTGTAAGATGATTGTTATACTTGTTCCAATGTTCACTCCTCTTGGTTTTAAATGTAATGCTAGGTTAAACTCTCCTGTTCACTCATCTGAATTTAATATTCTGTAATTGATGCCTTTATTTCATGACCAACGAATCATCGCATGCAAGCATCTTTTCGATTCTGTGAACAAACTTGTTCCTATGAAGAACAGAGGGATTCACAGTTTTCTAAGATATAAAGTTGTTAAATATTCTTTTATTCGCTTGAGACCTTGACTACAGAAAAGTGCATTATTTAGAGCTCACAAATTAGGAAATTTGGATCATCCACTGACATTCTATTACCAATTTCAGAATGGTGATTCTGAAGATGGTAAATCAAAGCGTGGAGTGTATGAAGGGCCTGATCAGGACTTAGCTGCAATGCTTGAAAGGGATGTATTAGAAAATACCCCTGGAGTTAAATGGGATGATGTTGCAGGGCTGAGTGAAGCAAAAAGACTTCTGGAAGAAGCTGTGGTTCTTCCCTTGCTGATGCCTGAATATTTTCAGGTATAATTTGGACGTTAAATACTCCCTTCGTACCAATCTGGACGAGCCACATGTTTTCTGCACATACTATGTAGTATTACCTCTCTCATGGGTGCAAAAAGAATAAGGCTGACATAAATGGGACAGAGGTGTAGTTACTATGAGGATACTGGGATGGGTCGCAACTTGCTTGTGCAGCCCATGTGCTTCGTCAGTTACTTTATTTATCACTTCTATATGTATACCTCTTTCCTTTCTCTGAGAAATGTCATGTTCTCTCTTTAACTCGTTTTCTTTTTATGTTTCACTGTCACATGTACTGTAGTTATCGATTATTTCTTGAATCTGTATACATATTTTGACCACGAAAGTTACCTCTATGACTCTATCAGATATTATCATACATTCTGCATCCTATTTGACAATATAACAAGATGATATACATGGCTACACACGCCACTATTTGCGAGTGTCTTCAATTCTGTATTTTCAGTTACTGATCTCAAATTTGATTATGAGTCCAGATAGATAACATCGTTTTAGTTCAGGATAATTATATATCGAAGAGATTGTGCATATCTGTAGCCATGTAGTAACCAGAGCATAATGTGATAAATATATTTACTTGCAGGGAATTAGAAGGCCATGGAAAGGTGTTCTTATGTTTGGCCCCCCAGGTACTGGGAAAACACTCCTGGCCAAAGCTGTTGCTACAGAGTGTGGAACGACGTTTTTCAATGTTTCTTCTGCTACCCTTGCTTCGAAGTGGCGAGGAGAGAGTGAGCGCATGGTTCGGTGCTTGTTTGATCTTGCAAGAGCATATGCACCAAGCACTATATTCATTGACGAGATTGATTCTCTCTGCAATTCAAGAGGGTAAGAAAACATGACTCCAGTCTTTAAATGCACGAGTCAATACTATGCTAAATTTATGCAAGTTGACTCAACTATGTTTCTCATTCTGCCTAAGCCAAATTTGGACTTGGGAATCAAGTTATATAATTTTGCAACTTATTATTATGAAATAAATTGTACTTGCACCTCCAGATGAGTTACTTCTGTCATTGTGGTTCTTGAGAAGGATTATCAATTCTTTTGTTTGCAGTTTCCTGCAATAGGCTATCGCCAACTCTGTTTTTTGTTAATATTTTCACATTGTTGGGAAAGATGGGAGAAATCAAAGGAGCAACTAGCTAAAACACTCAAGTTAGACAGCAAAATATTTCTGAACTTAAAGGCCGGCAATATAGTATAGAGGAGTATAACTTTGGGAAGAAAAATAACCCATCCTCAGTTGATGTGTGTGGAATGTGATAAAGCTACGTCAGATTATTTTCGATAGCAAGCCTAGTACCAAGAGCTCTCAAAATTATATCCTTATATATAATTTGAGTACAGCATTTAATGTGGTATGGTAATTATGATTATTTTGGCGTGGTCGTCACTTACCCCACATATTTTATTATATTTTTGTTTTTTCTCCAAAAACACTTGTGAGCACATACTAACAAAAACACGGGTTTAGAAATTATGACACAAAACTGCAAAACCATGTCAAAATCCACAGGTGAATCAAATACCCAAACAAAAAATTAATTTTTTAATAATAACCAAATCTTCCCATAACATAAAAAATGAAAGAAAAAATATAAGAACAAACACAAAAAATAATTATTATAATAATAACTTTCAATAGTTATTATTAGAAAAACTAATACTAGATTACAATCGTAACTCCAAACCAAACTAAGACAACCATAAACGAAAATTATAATTAAAACATTTAAAAATGAGTCTAACTAACTAAAATACAGATAAAACGCTTAGGCAAATAAATGACATTCAAGTAAAATAAAAAATACAGATTTTTTAAAAAAATATTAATAGGTTTTCCGTGCATTGCACGGGTATAAAGCTTGTATCAGTAAATCAACTAAACAATATTCATTATTGTGGCTGGACCAAGCCTTCTCTAGCATGAGCTGTGTTTGCTTGTTCTCTGAGCAAATCAAGACATTACCATATTAGTAGTGGGTAAAAATAGATTCGAAGTTTCATGTTTATTGTACCAAGGCATCAAGTCTGTAACTGTGTGGTGTGTAACACCTACTGATGAACTAATTAATGCAGAGTACATTGTTGAGGTTAAAACTTAGGCTACAGATCAGAGAACATATTTTCTTATCAAAACTTGGTAAACATGTGATCCTCTACCTCCACTTTATATATATTGTAATAGTTGTGGCTCACTCTTTTTAGGCTGTGGTGTGTCAAATGTATACTCTTATACATGATCTGAATTACAATATGTTTGTTCCAGGGCTTCAGGGGAGCATGAATCATCTAGAAGGGTAAAATCTGAACTTTTAGTACAGGTAGATGGGGCAAGCAATACAGGCACTAATGAAGATGGCAGTCGCAAGATAGTGATGGTTTTGGCAGCTACTAATTTTCCGTGGGACATAGATGAGGCGTTAAGGTTGGGTCCTGTAAAAGATTTGTTCATATGTTTCTTCTAATCTTATTAGTCCTAGAAAGTAGAAACCTCCCAGAATCAGTGAGACAATGTTGTTTTAAATAGTTCATTACTACCATGTAGGAGGCGGCTCGAAAAACGTATATACATTCCTCTTCCTGATGCTGAGAGCCGTAAGGAGCTTATAAAGATTAATTTGAAAACGGTTGAGGTAGGCAGCTTTTGCCGCATGCTAAATCTGTTATTCCTACTACGCTTATATCTTTTAAAAATGTTTGGTTTGTCATCTATCATCACCTTGCCTTTCTCCATGTAATATAATTCAGAAATAAGCATAATACTTTGTGCCAGTTTTAAGTACTCTTGGAAAAACCAACAATGTTACTTTCATCAAATCTTTTCAGCTTTGTGTTATTGCTACAATAGACAATCTTATTTTGCTTCTATGATTGGTAACATTTGTTTGTTTTTGCCATCCCCTGATCAGATTTCATAAACCCTTTTCTCATCATATCCCTTAATATGGATTGGCTGGTACTGATTTCCTGATATTGATGTCAGTGCTCTTTGTAAAAGGTGTGAGATAAAGTTGATATTAGTTATTCCAATGCTATATTTTGAAACCAATCTGAAGATGCATCATTTGTTTGGAAACTGATTTTTGTTTGGAATGAAGTGCTTAAGTCTGTTTATTCCCGTTGTTGATATGTTTGAAATGGTTTTCATAATTTTGCAGATGAAATATGAAACTAATCTATTTATCCCGACAGGTCATGAATTTTGCATCACCAGTGACATCGTGAAATGTGGACTCTAATGTTTTGTTCTGATATCTTTTGAACTAACCATAGTTGTCAGTCTAGTCCTTGATATTCAGAAATAGTATTAAAAGAGAAATATCTTCCTATTTTTTTTTATCTAAACTAGCTTTGCCCATTAATATCAGGTCGCTTCTGATGTTGATATTAATGAAGTGGCTCGTCGAACAGAGGGGTACAGTGGAGATGATTTGACGAACGTGTGTCGGGATGCTTCCATGAATGGCATGAGACGTAAGATAGCAGGAAAGACTCGTGACCAAATCAAGAATATGTCTAAAGAGGAGATTTCTAAAGACCCTGTAGCGATGTGTGATTTTGAAGAAGCCATAGCCAAGGTTCAGCCAAGCGTTTCTGCAGCTGATATAGAGAAACATGAAAAGTGGTTTGCAGAATTTGGATCTGCGTAGAGGGAGAACAAGTGGTTTCTCTATAGTACTCGCATCATATTTGAGGGTTTCTTCCAACTTCCAATACATTGTAAGATCATGAAAAAGTTGTAATTTTTCAATTCGTGTCGAGCTCATACAGTAAGTTGACAGAAGACAATTCACACATTAGTGCACTTTGACAGCAGTTTTACAGTTGATCCTCAAGGCATGCATCATATTGTTGTACATTACAAACCTCCGGATTCAGACTATGATTATGAAATTTGCTTGCTTCGTTTATTTTGACAATGCATGCATTATTTATTGAGCTCGTATCGGGTTCATTCAAATAGACAGTAGTTCTTGTAGCCTACAACAGTTGCTAGGCGTCTTATAATTTGGAAAATTTTCCCAGAATGCATGTTTTTTATTGCCCAAAATACTTATGAAGAGCCCTTATCTCGTCCTTTTCCGAAGTATGTTTTTTAGGTGGGATTCAAGGCCCAAAATACCCATTGAAGACGCCACTAGTAACAGTATCATCATATTTCATCATTATTGGGATGTTCATTTCACGTCACATATCTGTGACAAATTAGGCTTGCGTCTTAAACAAATCAGGGTCTCTTACCTCTTTATCCGTTCAAAAAGAGAATTCTCATCCTGTTTATTTTAAGGAAATGGTTATTCTTTGTTTCAATCAGTTTAGCGTGTTGGAATTGAAGTTGAGAAGTTGATTGGGCTGACGAGATTGGGTTTTAGTAGTACAAATATTTAAGGGGCATTTGGATGACCGTGACGTGTATAGGTGATGGGTGATTGATACGCGCTTGCATGAGACGTGTCGGTCTCAAAGATTTGGTTCTTTGTTGGCGTATTTGATCAATTTACCTTAAATTGTCACGTCTGTAATCAAATACGCCTTGCAACATGGCGTGTGTGAACAAAACGTCTTTGTGTGTGGCTAATCCCAAGGTATACCAACTGGCATTTACGGCCTGGAACTAGCATTAAGGGTCAAGGCAGAAACAGGTTAACAGCCCACTAATTGGTATTTAGGGCTTTCAAGGGATAAGTTGATGGAACAGATGTAAAAGCTGAGAAGCCAATCCTGATTCGAGGAGTACGCAGAATTAGAGATGTACAAAACGCCCATCGGGTCGGGTTTTGACCGGGGCTTAAAAAGCCCGGCCCGGCTGGACCGGACTTTTCGGACTTTGACTTTAACCGGGCCGGGCCGGACTTTCCGAAAATTTCAGAGCCCGTTTGGGCCCCCGAGTCGGGCCTACCCGGGCTTTTTTTCGGGCCGGATCGGATCGGGCCGGACTTTTTTCTAATTTATATCGGATCGAGTATTATTTGAGATTCCGAAGAATATATATATTAGCAACTAGATCATTGTAAAAAGGTATTAGTTTACATGAAATATTTTATGAAAACATTACTTCGTTGAAAACATTTAAGTTCGGCAAAAAATAAACATGTTTATAAAATAATATGTTTTATCATTATCATGATAACAATGATATCCAAATATATATAGTGTACTTATTACATCTTCTTTCATTATTTATGCAACGACGTATATAAATAATATTATTAAT
Organism: Apium graveolens; assembly: GCF_009905375.1. Classification (NCBI taxonomy): domain Eukaryota; kingdom Viridiplantae; phylum Streptophyta; class Magnoliopsida; order Apiales; family Apiaceae; genus Apium; species Apium graveolens. The sequence goes on along the minus strand of NC_133652.1, from coordinate 73,487,239 downwards.
CACAAATATGTAAATATATATGTGTTTAAAACATTATTTATATTTATAGTAAATGTGAATTTATAAATATATAAGAAAATATATTAGAATAATCAGATTGTAACCGGACTTTTTCGGACTTTTAATCGGGCCGGGCCCGACCAGATTTTCCGGCCCGGACTTTTTGTGCATCTCTATGCAGAATCCATATATATTAGCCAGGATTGTAAAAATGGGAATCGAGGAAGATCGGTCGAGATACCGATTTAGGATTAACTGAAAATCGGGGATTAATCGGAGTAAAAAACAGATGTATTATAATATTAAATTATTTTAATATATTATTATATTATTTATTTATTAACAAATATATATATATATATATATTATCATAATTTTTATACACATTCATATCTAAATTAATATCGTATTTTAATTTTAATAAATAATTATATATACTCCCCTTAAAAAAAATTCGTAAGAATTAATCGGATTTCAAATATCAAACCGGTCGCATACTTTGTAGGAGATTAATCAGGGATTAATAGATTGAATCGGGAATTTTTCGGGAATTTTTAGAATAATGATTAGCCGGCAAGGGTGTAAAAAGAAAATTTGCACCGAATAATAGTTTTTTTCCCGTACAAATATATAAGAGCTATTAGTCAAAAAAGATAAGGAACTTGTTTTTTTGGCAAAATAACTATTCAATTGTTTTGTTCACTTAATAAATCAACAAATTCTTATTAATTATGAAAAAGTTATAAAATTTAACTAAGGTTAAATAAAAATGAAATGTTAGTTTCACTGCCATCCTACCTGACTTGCTTAATATAGACTACTGTTCTTTTAACTAGGAAAAAAAACTAACTTGTTCTTTTATGTACTAGAAATTCAACTAAACTTTGAAGAACAATAAATTGTTTTTTTTGCCAGACAATAAAGAGGAAATGATTGTTTAAGAATAAATTAAACAATAAATTGTTTTTAATTGTTTAAGAATTGGCCATTAAATTTAACCATGATTAAAGAGGAAATGATGTGGCGGTTAAGTCTAAGTGTCTAGGGTTCTTAATTTTTCGCATTATACTGCAATTAATTTCTAAATTTCTTAAAATGTGAAAATTTTAATATAGTCAAATTTGATTTAGTTTATAAAATTTTATATAAATATTAAATTTTTATCATCTAATATGTTATTATTTTATTTTATATTAAATAATTTTTTGTCAATATCAAAATTAAGTAAAAATGTAAGTTTCTTTTGCTAAATACAAAAAAATTACAGTAACTATTAATTAGTTATTGCAATAGATTAGTACATCATAAACGATGGATACAAATAATAAGAATCCTATGAATACTGAATTATCAATAAATAATTTTTTTATTTCATATATAGTTTTTAAATAAATAATTCTAGAGGTACGAATTTGGTGTCAAAAATAATTCTCAAATGACATGTGTCATAATTTGATTGATTACAACCCAATTAATAATAGTGAAACGCCAATTAATATCATTCTGATATCAAATTTTGACACAATTTTGTAATTGTAGTACTACTCTTTTTATATGCTTAAGGCAATGAAGTTTTTTAAATTATTTTCATGACTTTTACAAAATAATCTTAGACATAATATGTTGTACGTTAGATGTGGCCCCTCAGATTCTTTGACCATAGTTTGGGCGGAGCATGCAACAGGGCTACGTCACTTTTATGGTATAGTTGAATGAAAAAGTCTATTATTTGGTATACCTGTTGAGAATTTTCCATTTATGGTATAGAACGCCTGTTCTTTTGGGAAAAACCAACTAACCCCATAACAAGTGGCGTTCTGGGTCATTTTAATTTTTAATTTTATTTTTTTTTTATTTTTTTCCCGTGATGAAATCGTGTTAGTGTGTTTTTGAACGAAATAAAACAAGGTGAATGACTGTTTTTGAACTCCGATATTAAATAAATGGTAAATGTTTTCATTAATTTTTTTTTTTGTTGGCTTGTAATGTAAACCTAATTTATGTGTGTATTTTTTAATTTAAATAAAAAACCGTCTAAATATGAAATTTGTAGCTCCAAAAAGGGTGCCGTGAAATGTGAGTGTATATTTTTTAGGTAAGTGCATATTTTGGCACGTGCGTATGTAAATAACCGTAGTTTTTCTGGTGTAAACCTACATTTTGGGAAAATTTTAATTTTGAATTAAAAAAATTATATGACCAACACTTCTGTAGCTTCGAAAATGGTGTCTTGAGCGACGAATGCGTAATTGTCACGGGAGGGCAAATTTGTGCACGACATATTTAAATAACCGGAAATTTGTTTAGGGCAATTTTTCTATTGTTTTGTAGGTAGACATAAAATGAATGTGCATTGAGTATTGGAAACCAAAATATTATGATAGAACAAGTAAATAATGAAATGAAAAACAAGGAAACGGAACCATATTACAAGTAGACTGCTTGTAATAGCAGTAGTACATATGTTTGACAAGAAGATCACGTGTTTTAGTGGGGGCGCCATGGGCATTTCTTACTACGCTTGGTGTGACCTTCTTGGTTACATAAACTACATTTCTTTCCAGACCGCGGACCATCAATCTCCGTTCGGATCCGTACCGATTGTCCCTTATCCCCGCGTTTTTTCTTTAATTTTTTCAAGGACTCTTCCGGCACTAACTTTCCATACCCCTGTCAAGGTACGGGTAAGTTGTAGTTCCAGTATTCAGTTGGTTCCAACGGATAAATTATTGGCCTGTACAAGTCCTGCATTGCTTGGTTCTTATGGAAATGATCGATGAAATGCTCCCAACTCAATCCATGTGTTATACAACCTGCCATTGCATGGGAGCACAACATGTGATGAGTCGCCCATTTTCCACAGGTGCACGTACGGTCATTGAGGTTGACAACCTGAGTTTTACCTCCCTTTACCGTCCCCTTTGCAGTTGTGTACTGATGTGTTAGTATTTTCATAATCCCGTGGAGACGATGGAAATAATAACTGTATGTCCTGTTGCCTTTCTCCGAATTTTAGCTAACATAGCGGCGGAACGTGCATATAACTGTTGCCCCTCTTGTAGACCGTCATCCACTATGTTTCGATGTTTATCTACAATTGTGACCACCTTGTAGAAGAGGTACTCCATCATTGCTGTTACTGGAAGAAAACGAGCCCTCCTTATGTTGCCGTTGAAGCCCTCAAGCATGTTTGTGGTTGTTTGACCGTAGCGAACACCACTATCGTGGGAAAGTGTCCACCTCTCCACGGGTATTATAGCAAGATATTGTAGGGCGGTGGGGGAAATTTCACTAATCCTTGACATATATGCGTCGTGCTTTGGGACTTGTGTGGTTCTTCCAGCTTTCCACATTAATTTTTTTAGTTCACCACCTGGGTGATGACAACAAAAATTACTTCTTACATGGAGGAGACAGAATCTATGGATGCCGAGTGGCTCAGCAAAACCGTTTTGAGGGTCTCGTAGGGCGGAGATAATGCTGGAAGCACGGTCAGAAATGATGCAGACGCCGGTCCATTGCCGACAAACATGTCTTCGAAGTCGTTGCAAAAACCAAGACCAGTTCTCGTACGTCTCCTCATCAACCAAGCCATAACAGAGAGGGAACGGGTGGTTGTTCGAATCAACACCCATAGCAATAAGCAGCTTGCCCCTATATCTTCCTTTCAAGAATGTCCCATCTATTGAAATCACAGGACGTGCATGTTGCCAGCCGTCCATCATTGCCTTTAAAGACCAAAAAATCCGCTTGCAGACGGAGGTGCCCCACTCCTTAGCATGAGGGACAGCATCGATCTCAACAATGGTTCCAGGATTTGTCTTCATAATGGCTGCGAGGAACATGGGTAGAGCTTGGTATGTTGTAGCCCAACTGTCATACATTTCCTCAATTGCTATTTGCTTCCCTCTCCACACTTTTTTGTACCCCACTAGGTGGTTGTGCTCGTTGTTGATCAACGGGATAATGGTTTTAATAGGAATTTCTGGTGTATCTATTACTTGTTTCACATAAAACGGTAAATGTCAAATAAAATTCGGCTTTAATAAGTGGCGTTTGCTAAATATTTACTTACAAGTGGTTTTACAAGCTGCGCAATCATCTTTGCAGATAACTTCTTGTGATCTTGTAACGGCTGATCGACCATGTATTTGTGTTCCTCTCTATTAACATTAATCCGCCAGTACCCGGAATCATGCATGAAAGCAGCCCTCATCCTCCAGTTACACCCCTCATCCCGGCACTGTACAATGAGTTGTTCTTTGTTACTCCTTGTAGTTTTATATGTACGATCAGTGTTAATATGTGCACGCCTCACTGCTCCCAAGAGCGTTGCTTTGTCACGGTAACACATTCCTCACCCAGTTCCCCCTTGTCGAGGTCTTCATCAGCATATATATCATTAGGGTTATCTATGATTGGTGGAGTGTATTGCTCTGTGCGAAACCATGGAATCCTTGGAGCATGATGTTTTTCTCAAAGTACCGAAAATGTATTGGAAATTTCTTCATTTCTCTCTGAATGTCCTTCACCATCTTCGGTTGCAGAAGATTCCTCGTCGTCATCATCGTGAAGGTGAAAATTCTCCTCACTTGATGAATTGGCTACAACTCCATCTGCCAGCAGGGCTAACCGCTAACCTGAACCTCTTCCCACCACATCATTTTCATAACTAGCCACCTATTGAAACCCGCTACTGTATTGACTGATTTCCCATCCATACCCTCTACCATGTTCAGTAGTCCCCCTCCATAGCCTCCACCATATTGACTACTCCACCCACCATTACGCCCACCATGTTCAATAGTGCCCCATCCAAACCCCTCACCATATTGACTACTCCCCCCTCCATACCCTGCACCATATTGACTAATCCCCCCTCCATAGCCTCCATCATATTGTACACCCCCCCTCCGTACCCTCCAACATATTGACTACTACCCCCTTCATACCGTCCACCATGTTCACTAGCCCCCCTACCAGACCCTCCACCATGTTGAGTAGTCCTCCCTCCATACCCTACACCTTGATCAAAAAGTACATTTGGCCATAGTGGCTGTACATCACCACCGTATGTTGTTGCTGTTGGTTGTGACCCGAAATTATGCTGGAATGAGTATGGGTCATCAACAATAATTTCTTCTATTTCGATGAGCAAAGAAACATCTCCTTGAACGTTTAGCAACATGGCAGGAACATTTAACATGCGTGTAACATCATCATCACATAAAATATCCATTTGATAAAAACCTTCAACTAGGTTGTACTGACCAAGATATGGATACTTTAAACTCAATTTTAAATTCCATTGATACGAACTAATGTTCATTAAATTATACACGACACTTTTAAGCTCATTGTAAGTGGTACCAAACCTAATAAACATCATTTTTTTGGATCTACTACCATCTCGAATAACTACTCCACCCCAAAAAAAATTGACGTTGATGTGGCCTTCCATCTCCCTGCGTTGAAGACAACATAAACCATTAGGAAACCAAAATCAAGATTGTACATATAAACAAACATACATGTAATGCTGACATACCTTAGAATTGCAGTATGAACAATATTATTTTCCTAAAAATTTAGGAACTTAGAATTGCAGTATGTTTTGAATACATGCAATGTTGGAGGACACATATAAATAGGAATAGAAGCTGTAGGCTAGAGATAGCTAAACATTTTGAGAATTCGGATAGGAATTTATTATTGATAGAATACAGTGGAGATTTCCGATAGGATATTTGTCAAAGAGAAATCTACTATTTATGTCCCACTTGGAAGATATGAAAGAGAAGATAAGATTCTTGAAATTTACAACAAAAGCAAATGCTGTATTATGTTGTTTATGTTTTTTTGTTTAATTTTATTTGAGTCCGTGATTAATAATTATGTTTTACAAAATTACTTGGCATAAGTAATTGTCTTACTCATCATCAGATAAAAAACAATCAGAAACATAATCAGGACCTATAGCGAAATGATGATACATCATTGCAGTGTGGTGGTCGCCGTCTTCAGCATACTCCTGACTTCTTCGTTGTAAGTCTTTACGATTTAAGCGCATCCTCATACGATTCTCTTCCTCTCTAGCACGAAATAATGCTAATTCCAGCTCATGAGGCATTTCTCGCTGTATGTGTATGACGCGTTGTTTTGGTATTCGCACTCCTTCCTGGACACATTGTCCCATACAACCGTTGAGACACCCAACACGTCATTCCCATTCCCTCTGCATCGTGATTATTGAATTTCCTGCGTAACGTTCATTTGGATCCATTGAGTACCTAAAATTGTCATCACAAAACCATTTCCTACCAATTGCTCGGTTAATATCACCAGGGGTATAACTCATTATGTTGTTGTTAGTATGTCGTGGAATTTAAATATCACAAGGGGTATAACACACTCTATTTATAACATAAAAGTAGGTGCAAAGATACAGCTCTTTACGCTTCCCAGTAATGAGATGCAGTGGTGCATAACTTTATGTCATGTCAAATACTGTTTCACTGTTTCTTTTGCAGGCTATCGACCATACCTTATCTTCTTGCTACAGTAAACGTCACTGATGAAAGTAATGCAGCCAAGCATTTGACTATTCATGACACTTTCAAATTGCTAATAATTCACCATTCACGTGTTGCAGTGTATTTCTTACAGTGACTAGTCACTTCTAAATAATTGATGCTGAATGCATGTGACTTCTGATAGGAATACGGAATGAAAATGAATGACTAGAAAATCAGGATTTTTTTATATAACCTATTAATTAAGATGTGAAACAAATTATAACTATGAATAGCATGTCTTCTAACACACCTCGCAACTAGTTGCTCATAGAAAGAGATGATGATTACCGTAGTCTTAGAGTTATTGATGCTAAAGAGTACTTTGATTGTGTACGTCGCGAATGGGCTTATCGACGTGAAGAATCTGACCGGTTGAGAGATGCCCTGCTTTCTATGGGTCTAAGAGTTCCAACTCGACATTCTATTAACATATATTCTCAAGCGGGGGATAGTCCAACTTGGGCAGGATTTAGGAAGAAAGTTATTAGGGCCGTGACAAGTATTAGAAAGGAAAATAACTGAATGTTGTTGCGTAGGAGTCGTCAATACATGTACGAACTGGCGCGAGATTCTGTCCGCGGCATTGGGAGAGAGCTTACAGAAGATGAGCAACACAGACTATTATGGAATGAGAACTACCTTTCTGACGATTATATGTCCGATGATTGACACAGTTTTTATTATGTATCGAACCAGGCACAGTTTTTCAACTGTGTTATATTATGTACCTTATTTTATGTGATGGAATTGTGTTTCAAGTTAAGTATTCATTTTCAGCAAATTATATTTTTATCAATTTCATATTAAGCCTCAAAATAGCCCTCTACCATATTTTGACACTTCGAATATTACCTTATTAGTTCCAACTAACCTAATATATGTTTTAAATGAAATATAGATTTTAATAACTATATTATTAATAAAAAAATAAAATATATATTACTAAGTAAAATATTTTACTAAGTAATATTACATAATTTTTTTAACTTAGTAATATTATAAATACAAATTAATTTAGATTTTAATAACTATATTATTAATAAAAAAAATTAATAAAATTATGTAATATTACTTAGTAACATGTTATTACTAAGTAAAATATTTTACTGAGTAATATTACATAATTTTTTTAACTTAGTAATAATATAAATACAAAGTAATTTAGATTTTAATAACTAAATTATTAATAAAAAAAATTTAATAAAATTATGTAATATTACTTAGTAACATATTATTAATAAGTAAAATATTTTACCAAGTAATATTATATAATTTTTTTAACTTAGTAATAATATAAATACAAAGTAATTTAGATTTTAATAACTAAATTATTAATAAAAAAATTTAATCAAATTATGTAATATTACTTAGTAACATATTATTAATAAGTAAAATATTTTACCAAGTAATATTATATAATTTTTTTAACTTAGTAATAATATAAATGCAAAGTAATTTAGATTTTAATAACTAAATTATTAATAAAAAAAATTTAATCAAATTATGTAATATTACTTAGTAACATATTAATAATAAGTAAAATATTTTATCAATTAATATTATATAAATTTTTTAACTTAGTAATAACATAAATACAAAGTATTAGGAGAAGAGTTCTGAGCGGATAAAAAAGAAGGAAAAATAAGGGAAAAGGAAAGAGAAAAAGAAAGAGAAGGAAAAAAGAAGGGAAAATGAAATAGAAAAAGAAGGGAAAAAAGAATCTCCGACGGAAGAATCCCAGGCCAATCGGCGTTCTTGGGAGGGTGAAGGAAGAGAACTGCTGCCTCTCCCCGCAGCAACAGGCGTTCCGCGCAGCCTCTCCCTCTCTCTGTGCATTACTGTTAATTGATTGATGTTAATTGATGTTAATTAGTCATCCCTTATTTACTGTTAATTAATTAAGAAGGTAGAATGTGTAACTCAAATTAGGTGAATTCTCTTAGTTAAAAGGGTTTGATCTTTTAATTGATCTGAGTGTTTCTATATAATACATAATTAATTTATTCGAGTACAGATAATTATTTATTATAATTAAAATATTATATTAATTTAAATATGAATAATTATAGAAATTATGATATAATAATTATAAAAATGCATCAAATTTGACGTTGCACTATAGTATTAATTAAGAAGGTAGAATGTGTAACTCAAATTAGGTGAATTCTCTTAGTTAAAAAGGTGTGATCTTTTAATTGATCTGAGTGTTTCTATATTATACATAATTAATTTATTCGAGTACAGATAATTATTTATTAAAATTAAAATATTATATTAATTTAAATATGAATAATTATAGAAATTATGATATAATAAATATAAAAATGCATCAAATTTGACGTTGTACTGTAGTATTAATTAAGAAGGTAGAATGTGTAACTCAAATTAGGTGAATTCTCTTAGTTAAAAAGGTGTGATCTTTTAATTGATCTGAGTGTTTCTATATTATACATAATTAATTTATTCGAGTACAGATAATTATTTATTAAAATTAAAATATTATATTAATTTAAATATGAATAATTATAGAAATTATGATATAATAAATATAAAAATGCATCAAATTGTAACGTTGTACTGTAGTATTAATTAAGAAGGTAGAATGTGTAACTCAAATTAGGTGAATTCTCTTAGTTAAAAAGGTGTGATCTTTTAATTGATCTGAGTGTATATATATTATACATAATTAATTTATTCGAGTACAGATAATTATTTATTAAAATTAAAATATTATATTAATTTAAATATGAATAATTATAGAAATTATGATATAATAAATATAAAAATGCATCAAATTGTAAAAAGTTTGTATCTACGATTGTCTAAGTAAGGTTTATATTAATTTCAGATTTCGAAATTAGTTTGTAATTAATAATGATCTGCTTATATTAATTGCTATCACCAAAATAATTAGTTCGTACATTCATTGGATGACATGCTTTTTATACTGAGTTTGTTGGATGACTTTTTTGATTGGGAAAGTGATAATATAGCGGAAATGTTGCCCGTTTTTTTCTAAGATTTTACAATGCCTTATAGCAAGTTCCTTTATTTTACAGGATTAAATGGCTGGACGACAACTTATCCACCCGGGACCAATTGATGGGGATTTACTTAACCAACAGAACAGACATCGTTCACAGTTTGTGTGGGATGGCACGGTACACCTCATTTTCCCTATATCCGTTACAATTTACTTGCTGCGTATTTCAAATGCATAATTAGACATTTACTTGCATTTACTTGCAGGGTACTGATGATCATTTACGGCTACGTTCGAATTTCAAAACATACTGGGATTGTATTGAGGCGAACCCCCTACCACAACGTATCCACGATGTCGTAAGAGAAGCTGGTTTCATGGGTGTTCTGCTAACCGGGAGTATGAGACATGATGCTGGCCTCATCTCCGCATTTCTTGATCGCTGGCGTCCGGAGACTCATACTTTCCATCTCCGTTTTGGGGAGGCCACTGTGATATTGGAGGATGATTACTACATTTTGGGTCTACGCAGTGTCGGAAGTCCAGTATTACCTATTGGAGGGTATGTAGGTGCATCTTTACTCCATGAGCTTCTTGGTGTTGCCCTAGATCCAGAGCTAGATATGGATGTCATAAAGAAGGGTGAAATTAAGATAAGTCGGTTGGTTCGTCAATTTGGTGATTGTTCACGTTTACACTCTTCTGCTGGTGATGACTACGAGCGTGAGCTCCTGTACCACACGCGTGCACACTTGCTTCTGCTTATTGGCTCTACTGTGCCGAATTACAGTGGTTACCGCATGCCTTTGAACCTCCTCCCATTTGTTCGGCACGTAGAACACATCAGTACTTACAGCTGGGGCAGTGCATGTTTGGCTTATCTTTACCGACGGTTATGCTCTGCCAGTATTGGATATAAGACGGAGCTTTGTGGTTCCATGACTTTATTACAGGTACATATCCACACTACAACCTTGGTTGGTACATGACACCTCCGCACAGAGCTTCGAGCAGGGGCGTCAGATGCATACACCCTATCAGATGCAGGAGGAAGATATGGGGGATGACAGTGATGAGCAGGATGATGCTAGTGAGGAAGCCGATACTCCTGTGCATGTCAGGCAGCAGCCCCGTAGAGCAGTAAAAGGGAAAGGGAGGCTATACCACACCGGCGGGAGGTTCTGTGGCTGATCTGTACTGTTGCTCATGTTCCCAGCCTTCTCGTCTTTATTTATGCCATGTTTTCATTTTGTATGCAGTTTAGACTTTACTTTATTAGTTATGGTCACTTTCGGACTTGTTGTATTTTATTATGTCACAATCAACTCATTTTCGTTCCTGGTATTAGTATTCACAATGCTTTCTAAACTAGCTCCAAATGGTGCATACTTAAAAAATTTAAAACTTGATCCAAATGAAAATAATGTTACAAGGGAACCATTGGAAAAATAAAATGATACATCAATGATAACGGGAAATATGATATTGCAACACATTGCCAACATGAGACAATAAACTCCATACTTATCTACTCACATTTTCATTTGTTTTAACAACTGTAAAGCTACTTCGAATGACAGTAATAGACTATACAACCCACTGATAAAAGTAATTCAAACATGCAATGGACTATTAAGGACAATCTTATTTTGCTTTCAATCTTTATTCACGCTCTATAGTTGTTACATAATGACATTTCATTTTTCTTACTTTCACTACAACGAGTAGTCATTTCAAAATAATTGAAGATAATAGCATGTGAAAATATGACAACTCAAAGTCTTTATTAAAGGCTGATAAGATTTCAGTGGTTGTTGGATGACATATTAATATTATATTTGTCATTGAGCATACGGTAAGAATGCAAAATAACCTTTAAGTTGTACCACTATAAGGCTCATTTTTCCCTATAAATACATCATACTTCATAACTTTAAACCATATGTTCCAACTGTAGGCATCTTATTACACATAAAATGGATAAGGGCAAAGGGCATGCAACGCCTACAAATGTTAAGAGAGGTATGCGTCAACTAAGTTTAGCTGAATCCATTGAACGTGGAAGGAAAAAGAAAGAATCCAAAATCGCGAAGAAATCGTATGGTAAGGTTAATCACAAAATATTGGACGAAATAAAAGCTGATAAAATGAAGATTGAAAGGGCCTATAACGATATGTCCCAAACGGAGGAGGAACGTATCCGTCAGGTGGATGAGGTTTACAAAAAATATGACATAATGGAAATCAACCTTATCGAACAAGACGATAACTTAATAGCAAGGTACGTTGTGGCTCATCAGCAACACCTAGAGATGGAGGCTGAGGATGAAGAGTCTGGTGAATAGTCTGATGAATATGTTGTTAACCTTGCTGATTTTTAGCAAACAATGTAATTTCTTTGCCTCATTGTAATAGTTTTTTCCCTCAAATATCTTCTTCTTGTCCATCACTACATTAAACACCTCATGTGCGAATCTCCTCGAAAATAGGATAAGTTGAAACAAGTATTGTGTATTTTCAAAGGTAATGCACATGTAATAATTCAGAACTTTAGTCACGTGCAAATATTTTAAATGATTTGAAAACTCAAACTATTAAATTCACCTTCATCATTATTTCCCCAGTTCAAAGTTTAAAGTTTTACCGGTTCATTTTTTGGCCTATAAATATCTGCGGACCTATAAGTCATCATCTCAACTTCACCCCTCTCCACATTAAAATTTTCCACATTTTTAGATTCATACACTGAGGTCATGGACAAGGGTAAGGGACACGCAAGCTCGAAAATGCGTAACAACGGGGAAGTTAATTGGTATAAATGGACCGAATCTCAGGCACCTACTGAATCTCACAGAGCAAAAATCAGTGAGGTCAAATAATTTATCCGAAGAATGCGAGCTATACGGGCTGCACATAGATTCGCCGTCCGTGACAATGAACAGTTTATTGGGTATGGGGAAATGCACTTCGAGTTTATGAAATCATCGATCCGGTACGAAGATAACATTAATAAGAATTTCAACGCTGGTAATATTTCAAAGGAAGAATATGATTATGAATTAAAAGAAATGTGTCGATACTACCACTTCATGGAGGACGAACTTGAGATGAGGAAAAGGGAGGCCGAGGATGTAGTCGCAAGGTGTAGGAGTGAAAAAATACGTGAAGAGGAACAACAGTGGGATAAGAAATATGCTAAGTATATTGTCAAACTTGGGGATTTTTCTCAAGGCCACGATGATGTTGGTATGGCTACAAACATCTGTTATAGCACTCACGGCCCCGACCCGTGACCACCGCGTCAAACTCGGTCGAGTAGGCACGCATCAACCCACAAAAATGGGGAGGGAGTTCATAAGCATACCTCCCCTCACATTCAAGGGGATGAGGAAGAAAATTATGAAAAAGCTAACGAGATTGAAGATCAAGAATTTGATCATTACGTTATTAATCTTGCGGATGACTAAAGAATTTGAGAGTTCTTTCATTATCCCTTTTTCAGTTGCAATGTACTTCCTACTTCCTACTTTATCATTTTCATTATCCACTTTCCGTTACAACGTACTTTTAAATTCTTTATCCCTCATGACACCCTTTCTCGAGTTTCAAATTAAAAACTAAAATGTAACATATACAAATTTTTTGCCAATTACGCCCAAACATGATCTCGCTTAAAATTAAGCACTCGCCGCTCAATACACCATTTTCGAAGCTACAAAAGTGTTAGTGATATTAGTTTTTAATAAAAAAAACTCCAAATGTTTATTTATTATTTAATCATACAGACTCCAAATATTTTTACATACCTACAAAATGGACCTAAACAAATTTCCGGTTATTTAAATATGTCGTGCACAAATTTGCCCTCCCGTGACAATTACGCATTCGCCGCTCAAGACACCATTTTCGAAGCTACAAAAGTGTTGGCCATATAAATTTTTAATTCAAAATTAAAATTTTCCCAAAATATAGGTTTACATTACAACACAACAAAAAAATTTGGATCCCAAAAAAACTACGGTTATTTACATACGCACGTGCCAAAACATGCACTCACCTAAAAATTATACACTCACATTGCACGACACCCTTTTCGGAGCTAGAAAAATCTTATTTGTACGGTTTTTTATTTAAATTAAAAAATACACACATAAATTAGGTTTACATTACAAGCCAACAAAAAAAATTACTAAAAACATTTTCCATTTTTTTAATATGGGAGTCCAAAAATAGCCCTTTATCTAATTTTATTTCGTTCAAAAACACATTAACACAACTTCATCACGGGAAAAAGAGAAAAAAAAATTTAAAAAGACCCAGAACGCCACTTGTTCTGGGTGTCAGTTGTAGAATCTCAGTACTATAAATGGAATTTTTTGAACATATGTACCAAAAAAATGACTTCTCCATTCTAATATACCAAAAAAGGGACGGAGCCAAGCAACAGAGTGATAGTTCATTCTTATATTTAATATAAAATATTGAATCTTAGTAATTCAAAATATTGATAAAAATTTGAGTTCCAATAATATAAATTATGTATTGGTTCCGTATTTGATTTATATTATTAAAGGTACTTTTTTTACACTATATAAATAGAGAGAAATAAAGTACTCTAATATTATATTATTTAATAAAAATTAGTACTTGTTAAGAAAAAAAAGGGAATGTTAGTTATTTATTAGTAATGGAGGAAGGATCTTAGTGAATAAAGACTCATTAGTTATAACATATTTTTAAGCCTAATTCCTTAAATTATATTTTAGGATAATAAATAGGGAATTTCTTCATGTTGCTCTTATATAACTATTTTTTAGAATTATCATAGATTACCTTACTATACTTTTACAATTAATAGAGTTTGTAGGTTTGTTTTTTTTTTTTTGAGTTTTTTTGTTTTATTAAGTAAACAAAACAGTTGAATGGTTATTCTGCCATAAAATGGACAAGTTTGATACTTTTTTTTGGCTAATTGCTCAATATATAATTACCAAGAGAAAACTGGGCGAGGATATCCTCAATTACTTGGGGTTAAACTCCTTTTTCATATAAAATCTTAATGATAAATTTGTAAATATAAACATAACTCCGCATTCACAAAAATACCCATATACTACACTTATTTTCTTTTAATCTCAAGCAACTCTCCCGTGAGGATGCACGCCCATCAATCCCAATTACCAAAATACAATTATGTTATTGCCCTCGAGGAACACAGAAATCTTCACTAATATCAGAATCTTCTATAGAACGAAATTATACATGTTAATTGAATTCTTATTCAATCATGAAAAAAAAAATCATGAAAACACTTGGTAAAAACAAACAAGTTTGCCTATGATTGCATACCCAACTTAAATGGAATTTAAAAGCATGATTTAAACAGAGTTCAACATATCCAAATAACAATCCGAAAACATACAACACTAGCCATTTAACAGAATAAGTAAAACTACAAAGTCCCTACTTAATATCTAGTATATGTGTTCACATAAACCCTTGACCGCAGCCACAAGTTTTGTGTTGCGAGCTTTGATCATATTCACCAACCAAAAGCATGAACCGTAGTTGCAACACCCCTTTCTACGCAACCAAAAGGCTGCATCACGATGTTTTGGTAAACAGGCAGTGACGAATTTCCAGAGCCTTCAACAACAAAGTACAATCACATTTACAAAGATTCTGGACTTGCAGAAGGTCTGATTCTTGAGGGCATTTGCTTGTGTCCTTGTAATCTGCCTCCAAAACCCTTATTTTTTGGAGTAATAGACATTTTAGTCAAGGAATTGTCGAATTCATCCAGAGCTAGATCATCAAAACTCATGGCTATTCTACCATCATCTCTGCCACCATCCTCAATATCTTCATCAATGCCAACTTCACTTTGATCACTATCGTCGTCATCAAAAGGCCTTTTCACCATTGACCAATAGATGAAGTTTGGCCGTATAAATCTTCACAACCAGCATTTAAATTTTAGGTGATTAAAATGCTCAAGAAAGCCCCAAGAAAATAAATACATCAATTGTGTTCCTAATAAATTTTATGCTAGATAGCGTTTATAATGGGAGCTTAAGAGAAATGACAGGTGAAAAATGACAATACTATTCCTCAGTTGTAACTGAAAGTGGGGAACAATAGAATGGCTAAACAAAAATATTCAACTTATCTCGCTGCTTCCTATTTCAAAGCCGTAGCAAGGTTACTATAAATTATAAAATGTATTATTTTATTCAACATTACTATTGGGCAGACACATCTAGTGGTCTATTATTCTGCGACTTTCTCTCATCATTCTGAATGGTCAATCATATTGCAACATTCTCCCATCACTCTTTAGAATAAATATTCTCAAACATTATTAAACGGGAAACTATTTATCTTTTCATTTTTACATCCTACTCTGGCCTAAAGTGCTCAGAGATTACATGGTATATCAGAAGTAATCTGGCCCTGACCAAGCAGTTTGTTATGGGGAAAATATAACATTAAGGTAGAACCTCAAGATCTGGGAGATGTATACATACTAAATATAGGATGGACCAACATATGTTATGATAAAGTTAAACATTTTAAAATTCTTGAAGTGTATACAGGATTTATGCTAGATTTAATGGCACAAACATTTTGAAATTCTTGATGTGTATAAATAAGTCACAAAAAAAAGAATATTTTTATTAGCAAGATAAGAACATGAACCTGTCAGAATTTTGTAATAGATATGGATCAAAGGGAAAGAACATGTCAAGTCTTTCTAAGCCACCAAAGTCCCCAGAGGTTTCTGATTCCGGTACACCAAGTAAGGGGAAATCCTCTGACACACTGAATAGCTCAGCTGCTTTAGCCTGCTGCAAAAATTCGTGTACTATTGATGGCAAGCATACCTGTCAAGATTATGATAAAAAAGAAGTTAGAGAAGACAAATGTTCTTTTTAAAAGAGGAACCTTTTAAAGACAAAAACATCTTTATACATCAATAGCGATCGATTAGTATTCTGCTTCTGATCCACAATGTTGATCGTCAAATTTAGTTATTAATAATAACATTTAGATAATAAATTTTTCATATGCAAGTACCGACAAGTTACAACTTACAAAGGATACATTTGACTAAGAATTAATTGTAAAATTACACTCACCCCTAAGACCAGATGAAGAGGTGGGAATTTCGGGTAATGGGTCGGGTTCGTGTCGGGGTTGACCGTACCCGGTCCTATTTTTAGTCCAACCCGATCCCGAACCGACCCGAAACGTTGGAATATGTGAATCCGAACCCACCCTGTTCGGGTCTCGGGTAACCCGAACCCGACACGAAATAATCCAACTTAGCTTATAAAATTCATATGCCAGCTATAGTTGAAGAACCCAGAAGATTTAAGATAGCAAAATGTATGTTATCTATACTATTATATTAAAGACGAAACATTAAAAGTTTGGTTGTTGGTTGTTGGTCGTTCTATTATATTGAAAGTAGGACACTTATATTATATTTCTATATTATATTTAAAACAGGACACCTAAAATTACTCGCCTATCAATTCTATTATATTTAAAATAGGACACTTATATTATATTTAAAAATCTATACTATTATATTAAAGACGAAACATTGAAAATTTGTTTGTTGGTTGTTGGGCATTGGTCACTCAATCCAATCTATATATACTATTATATTAAAAACGAAACATTAAAAGTTTGGTTATCGATGGTTGTTGGTCATTGGTCACTCAATCCAGAGCCGTCGGATCAAATCGACGAGAACCGTTAGATTTATTCTTAAAAATTAGTATTATTTAAAAGGAATAAGTTTCAAATCCTGCCATCAATATATTAAAATTATGAAAAAAAATAGTATTCTATAAGAAGTATAAGGTTCGAATCCTGACAGGAACATATTAAAATTAGAATTTACAATATATAATGATAAAAACAACCGTGCTTCGCACGGGTTATATACTAGTATAAGTATATTCATAATATATACAAATATCATGACATATATAAACATGAATAAGCTCAGATTTTTTTGCTAAATCTAACAATTAGAAGTTTCTCCCCAAGTCGTAATTATCGACGGCAAATGTGAGTAAATACTATAAATGAGAGTAGACTAGCATATGACAAGGTAGTTGTGTTTGGGAGAGAGAAAGAAAGATACATGCCAAGACTTGAAAACTGAGATATGTTGAAGAAGAAAACAAATAGAATAGAGTGTTTGATAATGATGACGAGACCCAAAACTATGATACTCCTTTTATTGAGCCAGATGGACATGACAGTAGACTAGCCCATTAAGTATGCAAGTAGTACTAGTACTATTATATACCGGGTTGATTTTGAGTAATTTTGGGTTGATCCGAAATTCACCCGATTTTTTCAGGTTAATTTTTGTTCAACCCGAACCCGACCCCAAATTCTAATTCGCATTTTCTCGTGTCGAGTTCGTGTCAGGTTTCGGGTCGTGTCTAATTTTGCCACCCTGACCAGATGTGTGTGTGTGTGTGTGAGGGGGGGGGAGAGAAGCAGATGCCTGAGGGAGGAAGGGAGGGGGTAGAAGTAAACAGTAGAATTGCAAATGGGGGAGGGAGACAAACTTCACCTTTAGAGGGTTTAATGAGTGCTTCAAAATTGCTCGTATAGGCAAATGAGATAGCTTTATATCATTACAGGAAAGGCCCATCACTGATCTCATACGGAAACAAAGAATATACATAATGGCCTGCAAAAGACAGCAGGAAAACAATTTGACACATATAAGTAAATTGATGAAAAAGTTAATCATCCAAATTAACGGAAAGATACAATATCATCATTTAACTTTGTCAGATTACTTCAGCAAATATTATACACGCCATTTATTATGCTATCAAAATAAGGAAATTGGACCACAGATGAAGACTTGAACCAGTGACCTTAAGATTATTCCTGAAGGCCTCTGCCACTTAGTCAACCACCCACCCCAGGTTATATACCATTTTTTCTTACAAGGAGACTTTCATTTTATAAAGAGCAAAAACAGAACTATAAACATTATCCAAGGGAATACTTGCCAAAATAAGAGTAAAAACATATGGATCAGCAGCTTCTTTTACATTTAAGGGTGTTGCTATAAGCCAACAGCAATTCATAGAATTTAACTATGCAAAGGGTAACCACCTACTTAAATGCAAACTCTTCTTTATTTTACTTGCTACTTATTTACATTTCTTAAGTACAAAGTCCTCGCATATAAATAAAATATTCGATAATGATGTGATTTTCAATGTAGTATAATGGGTTATCAATTTAGTCTATTTAATTTAATATTTTGAATCATGTATTATAGTTACAGTACCTGAAATCCAGAGTAAAAGACTCTATGACTTTTTGGATTAGTTTCACCCTTTTGGCTTTTGCAGTAAGTCAAACACCAATCTACCAGACTGAAATAGCACAAGCGCAGTTATTAGTAAGGACTAAAGGGTCCTGAAGAGAAGTGGGTTTCAAAAATTAACAATAGATGAATTATAAATAGATTAAAATGCTTATTCATTAAAACCATACGGCATTCTTCATATTACTTCAATATCAACAGTAATATTAATCAATATTTCACGCTTTAAATGTTTCCAACATGTTCATACTCTAATGCTAAGTTACCCGGACTCTGGTACAGGTGTCAGATACGGGTGCAGATTCAAGTGTCAGACTTTTAGTTTTTAAAAAATTAGGATTTGTGGGTGTGGATCCAAAATCGGACACGGGTGCGGGGATTCGGCATCTTTATGTCATATTTATAACATAAATCAAAAGAATAACATGAAAATAGTAATCTATAGACATCCCTCCCTAGAAATAAGAGAATGCAGTTGTTATGAGACCCTTTAAATCATTTTGAACTAGATTACTTAAGGCCAAAGTGTCCGATTTCCATATGAAGGATCCGACTCAGATCTCATACCCACACCCATGTCATGTCCGGTGGACACGGGTATGAGGGCAAAATTGAAGAGTCCGGGTAACTTAGCTGTAATGTTCCAACACATCTCTCAACCAATCATTCAAAGAAGCATCTTCAGCACCTTTCACATTAAATATAATACAATATGTCAACCATGCATCCAAAAATGACAGATAGTATAAAGATTTTAAAAATGAAGCGGAACCCACTTTCCCAATTGACTCCCACAGACAAGCCTCCGAGTCCCTGACAAGATCTCCATACAATTTATTACTTATATGCTCGAAACCAAAAGAAACTGAAACTTTGAAAAGTTGCTCAGGTTTCAGACACGTGCAACATCTGCCTTACATATTGATACTATTGACATCAGATAATTTCAGTCACAAACTAAATTTTCCAATCACAAGTTACTCAATCTCTTATCAAGCAAAACACATACCACGCTAAGCTTGATCACATCCCTTTCCTCTACTTAATTTGTTATAAGATCTCTCAAGTCAATTAAAAAATATTGTTAACAATTAATTTGGTTTTCGTCTAACCCAATTGAATCACTATAGTGTCATCAACATTATGATCTGTGAAGGGTATCACGAGGCAACATGTTAGGCAACCATCAGGTTCTTGTCTCCTACTTTTTTTGCTATAGTGTCCCTAAATATGCTAAATTTCACAACATATCACGACTTTTACATGTAATCCTTGAAAACCAACTTCATACCCCTACATTACTTTAAAGGAGACTTAATGAAGATTGATGCAAACCTTTCCAGTATAGTGACGACATTTGAGGCTGGCACGAAATTTGCACGAGCCAAGTAACTTGCAAGATAAGAAACAGCTCCCATTCTGCAAGGAAATGCAGATCATTAGACGAGAGAAGATACAGCTTCCAAATCATTTGTATACCAGTTCATTGCTAGGTAAATCAAGTTGCGAAAACTTATACCAGATATTGAACTTGACCATTTACAAAAACATCACAAACAAGTAATTTGAAAATAATAGATTTGATGGTAAATAAAAAAAATTATAGATTTAAATATATTACTTTTACATTATTATTATACACATATAAAGTACACACACCTGTTGAATTTTTTTTAACATTTTAAGTTTTAAGGTAAAAAAATTCGCCCCGACAAGCGACAACTCTCACATCCTAGCTCTGTCTCTGATAAAATGCAGTGCCATTATCAGAACCTATCATATGCTCATTTAGTTTGACACATAAAACCCCTCATCAACAATGCAGTATCAACCTGTTCAAAAAATATTTCCCAAGATAAACAGCCGAGAGCTTCTACCTACGACAATTCACCATATTTGCTATACAGTAAGTTTTATGGTTTATCCTCTTGGTAGAAACACTTGGATTATCTTCCAACTTACCTCCATTCCAATACATAGGTGCTGTTTTTATAAATGTCAACAAGCATGTCTGCAAATCTTTTCCCACAGTTTGAAGGATCTAGTGAACAGGCATAGAACATCACGAACTACACATAAAGGCAAGTTCAAGTTAGGGGAGGGTGTCATAATGCATAAGCTTCAAAATCAACTTATTGACAGTTGTCTGAAAGAAGGAAATTTAAGAAGTTTCATATTTTACCTGAGAAAACTTCGACTTGTATACATTTAACACGGTACTCCGGAATGAGAGGAGAAGTACTTCAAATACCTACAACCATACGATTCGGTATACTTGTCCACATGAGATTTAGCAATTTTAAACCACCAAGAAAAACAAAGCCTTGTAAAGGCTGAAGTGCTGCAGAAGACAGTACCTGATCCAGACGACCACTTTCATAACATAATTTGAGGTGTTCAAATATGAATACCATCAAAAGATCTAAGTGCTCAGCAACTTCATTTCCCGAAAGAGTCTTCTGGTTAGAAGTATCTTTACATATCTGAAACAGAATTTGCATTAACAAATCAGACCAACAGAAAAACCAAAATATCTACTTTATAATATTATAACCGGAATGGTGTATATTTTGGTTCAACGGTTATCCCCCCATATCGATTATTAAAATAAATAGTGTTATATACATGTTAAACTACTAAATTGCTAAACTACTAGATATAATCTGCGTATCCCGCTAAAATACGACCAGAACTTATTCTACTAAACTACGACTATACCTTCTTCCTAATACTTTTATTATTTTTATTATAAATTTATAATTATTATTTATTTATATAAATATATTAAAGTTATTATATGATTGGATAAACAAAATTTTAAAATTATTTTGGTTTAACGGTTATCCCCCTATTTCGATTATTAAAAATAAAATTAAATAATGTTATATACATGTTAAACTACTAAATTGCTAAATTACTAGATATAATCTGCTTATCCCGCTAAACTACGACCATCACTTATTCTACTAAACTACGCCTATAGCTTCTTCCTAATTCTTTTATTATAAATTTATAATTATCATATATTTACATAAATATATTAAAGTAATTAATTGATTGGATAAACAAAATTTTAAAATTATTTGAATATTAACAAACTCGTGCATCACACGTGATTTAAGCTGGTTAGAACTTAAACAACACTTTGGCGTATAATTACATCATCCTCAAATCAACTCAAATAGTGATAAGAAGCAGCTTGCAATTCAATCTACTGATCATGCATAAATTACAGGCTTGTTTCTCCCTCAATCCTGGAAACATAAATTTCAGTGCATCTGCCTATCCCACTGATGTAGGACGATAATTAACAGCAATTAAACGCAGAGAATTATACGATATCCGAGAATAATAATCAAAGATATTCCCAGTAAAATGTATAATCAAAGCTAAGTAATATGTGGGGGATTACAATGCTTATATAGGAAATACAAACCATAATATAATAACCTAATGGACTAAGGCCCACAAACAATTGGGCTTTAATATAAATAAATTACCTAATTAATATACTCCTAGCCCCACATATAAACATATAGATAAATACATTATTTATCTTTACACTAAATAAATATAAACTAATTAATAACATATATATTAATTATTTATTCTCGTTCCTCATCACACACTCAACAAAAGAAGTGTTAGAGCAAGTTATTTTAATATGATGCACAGGGGTGAAACTATCACAACATTGTCCTTCTAAGATATTTAACCCCAAATTCTTTCATACAGGTCTGATTAAGATTAGTACCCAAGTCCCCACTACTCCCAAAATTATAGCTGTAACATGCAAGATTAAGGCAACAGGTACACTGTAAAATATAGTAACTTCATAGTTTGAACAAGGTTTTCTGCTGCAAAATAATTGTCTCCTGTCCCACCAGACATCCAGATTTAACTGATATGGCTTCATACAAGAACAAGAATGCCAGAGTCACAAAAGGGAAGATATGACAAATAGTAAATGCTTAATTATCATACACTTTACACACCAAAACTGCACAAGTACTATACTCTAGATTCATACAAAAGAAAATATGTAAAGAAAGGTGAATACAATACCTTCTCTTTGCCTATTTCAGCCTCTGAAGACATCTCCCTTTCTTCCAATTCCATCTCGAACATGCCTTTATTGGAATCATCAATCAGAATTTCGTCCCATCCTATTTCGACCTACAAATGAAACAGGCCATATATACAATACTTAATCTATATATAATGTATTTCTTTAACCAGTATTTTTTTAAAACATAGAGAAAACTCACATCCAATTCTACAATCCTGTTCATCACTTCCACAAGCATAGTTCTGCCAACTAGGTCTCCCATAGCACCACCATCCAATCTCAGCATATTCTCCACATATATAACCGAAAACTACAAAGAGTGATTACTTGATTATTATCATATGCATGTCCATATAAAATTAAAAAATGAATCGTGTACTTCTATACCTTATACGAAACAATTTATACGATGCATAACTATGATAAACCAATCCAATTTTAATAACCAGGATCCTAATTTCAGACTCCAAATTAGGACGATGAAAGATAAAAATAAATTTCAATAGCTATGGAACCTAAAATGTTTCCTAAAATTTCAATAACTATGGACCTAAAATGTTTCCTAAGCTTTCAGTTTATCAATAACTCTGCTGTCCAAGCACACAACAAAATCAAGTCCCTCACAACATTCACAGTATGATACACACAAGCTCACAAAGTTCCATAAATTCAACAAGTACGTTATAAAATAAGTTGTGCATCACTCTAGGGGCAACAGAGTGGCCAAGTACATCAAGTGAAAGTTAAGGGGAGAGGTATCGTACACAACATTAGCCAGAAAAGTATCTCCCTTATTTAATGTTGTACTTGATGGAACATATTGACTAGGACTTGTAGTCACCTGCAAACAGGCATAACGTAGGAACTTATAGGCCGCTTCCCAGCTACCGGATCTCTCCGGTGCTTCAGATTATGGACCCTGCCATCCATTGCAGCAGAGCTGTTTATTAAGCAAGGGTGCTAAGAAAAATTCTTAGCAACCACTGATGCAGCGGCATGGATCCCAACTTCATCCAAAGCTGTATCCAAGTTTTTTTTAATATAATGTGAGTATCGCCAAAGAAAATTAAGATCTGCTCCTAGGAGGCAGCACACCTTTAGAACGTCAAAAAACTATTTTCGCAACATGCTACATGTAATGCTTTCAAGTTGCAAGCTTTTCTGACGTATGAAGAAATGTTTAAAAAAATCTAAGTGTCAAGAATTTGTCAACCAAGGGAGACTAAAACAAAGATAGATACAAGCATGAAAGCAGTTTGACTTAACAAGTCAATCACTCAATCTTATAGTATTGATTTGGGCCTTGAACTTCCCATTATTAATTTACTACTTATTTAACACAACTTGCAATTAAACCCAACCAATAAAGTCAATAATTTCATTTTTAGAATTTATTACGAGCTATGGGCTATAAAAACATGCATCAAAAAATGTACTTCTGCCTAGGAACAGATTGAGCATTTGCCCCAAAAAGACGCAAAACAGATAGTGTACAAAGCGTAAAAGATTTATGATTTATCTGCCAAGAGAGACTAAAACAAAGAGTTTAATACAACCATAAAAGCAACTGGACTCAAAAGGTAAATTTTTTTGGAGTCAATATAGGCCCCGACATTTCCTTTAATCAAATTACTTGAAACAACTTGCAACTAGATCAAACAAAATTCATTCTAAATTTCTATTTAACAAATCGATAATGTGCTATATAGTCTACATAGACATGCATAAAAAATGTACTTCCAGCCAAGGTTACAGAGGAGCATGTCCCCAAAAAGACGAGAAGCAGATGAAGTAAACTTACAATCCAAGGTTGCTTTGAGGATCTGTGGGGCATCCTCTCCTTGATAACTTTTTCCAATCTCAGTGGTGCGAGGGGAACTAAATCAGCAATTTCCTTTAGAGCAGCATGCACACGACAAAGAACTTGCTCCTTTTTTGCAAGACCACGTGGCTGCTGTAATAGCCTAAGGAAAGATAAAGGCGGCACAAAATTTCTTACAAGCATATCCATGCATAGATGGAGGTATTTTCCGCTCACTGCAGCCTACAATGTAGTCAAAGCAAAACTAATCCTTGATAAGAACAAGCAATGATAATCATTATTGTATAGTGAGTAGCATTACATACCAAAGCAACAACCAACTCAACCAATACATCCATCACATCTGGACCATAGTTCCACAAGCTCATGCCACTTATCTGAAGGTAACAAACTTTCTTTAACAACCAAAAAACTAAAATCCTAAAAAAATAATGGAAAAAGAAATGAGCAAAAATATTAATGCACTATTACTTACAGAAGAAAGAAGCATTTTGTGGTGATCAGAATCTATGTAAGAAACTGCTCCAGACAGGGCTTTCAAACTTGTCTTTTCAATCATAAAACAACATTAGGTAAGCCTTTACAGAAGTAATAAGAGGACATAAAGTTTACACATTTTAGTGCATATACTTTTCAAAAACACTCAACCTACCACAAGCATGGCCACTTCATCTGGTGCTAGGCGTTCAGTATGGTGCAGAATCCCGATCAACTCGTGATAACTGTCAGATTGACCCTGAAAACTTATAAATCACTATTAATTACTTGCTGCGTCATTTGAATATAGCCGAACCTATACATCTGTCCAAAATCATGTATAACCTTGAAGTTGTAAAAAATCTGCTACAAAAAAAAAAACTATTTTGGTGCTGCTAATAGTTCCTTTATCATCACTTAATACATGAAAAAAGATAAAATATTTCAGAAATATAGTCAGAACTGAAAGTAGTAAGACCATTAAGAAACTAACATGTAACACAAAGTAACATTTTTTATGCCTAATTCCATTCACATACATACATGTAAACATTGTCGGAACCAGAAATTAAGGCCAGGGTGAGCAGAGAGCCACTTATTTAAAACACAAACAGCACACATATTACAGTGAACATGTTCAATACTAAAAAGCTCAACAAGTTATTGTGACATAACCAAAATGCGAACTTGAGGAACAAATAACATAGACCTAGTTTCCAGCTAAGACGTAGTAATACAACTTGTTTGTGTATAAAAAAAATCACATACCGAACCGCGACTTAATTCGACAAACTAAGCCAATTCGAACCGTAATAACATTTTAATTCAAAAAAAAATACACACACATATACGGATTAAAAGATGGGGAATTACCAAGCGTGCGGATTTAAGAGCATCCCTAACATGATACGAAACTTCCAAATCAGTGTAATTAACATCTCCCATCTCCACTTGATGACCTTCTGCTAATTGTACGCCCATTACAATACAACCTGTGTGATGACTCAATTGAGTAAATATAATATTACTAATCGATAACTAAGAGAGTGATTAAAAAGATTAAACTTACAGATGAGTTGAATCTAAGGAAGAGAGATGATGGTGATTAATACGGCGTAGTTTAATTCTTGTCTCTCTGTCTCTCTCCCCGCGAGAACAACTGACGCGGTGGTAGTTGCGAAAGGAGGCTTAAGGCTTCGGCACTAAACCCTAACTCTATCCCACCCGACTCCTCTTAACCATGGTTAAGTTATTTTCCCCCCTTTTTATTTTTTTTATTGTTTGGTCCGTAAATTTTTTATTTTGTTTGGTTATATTCTTTATTTCTTTGTTATAAAATTTAGAAAATTTATTAAAAATACTAGTTTTTCTAAATTTTTTTGTGATTTTACGAAATCAACCAAAATTAACCAGATATGCAACTAATTGAATAAAGTTTTTTTTGGTTGATTTGAGGTTGTATGTAGTTGCAGAAACTCATCAAATTTTGCATCTAGTTGATTTCAGTTGCCAAAAAACCGTATTTTGCAAAAAAAATGAAAATAGTATTTTTGCAAATTAAAGATATTTTTGAAAATTACTTTAAAAATGACAGCATTTTTGCAAAAATATTTTTAGTCTTGGGTATTTTTCAAAAAAACCCTAAAATTTATTGATTTTTGAAAAATCGTTGATAAATTGGTCAAAAATGTTTGACCGAACCGATAAATTAATAATATATATTTCATCTTTCAAAATCACTCGATAAATTAAAAATATGTAAATCAAATTCTGATTTGCAAAATTTATAATCATGATCATATTATGTTGTTCAAATATATTGTTTTAGTATTTTATTTCACCAAATAGTACGTATATATTTTTGTAAAGTTCAAAAATCGTAAAAAAATCAGTTGCTAGTCCATCACATACAAATATTCGTCCGCCATTAATTCTATGACACCTAAATTACAAATTTAATGATATTAGTTTAAATTTGTGTTATGAATCTTATTCATGTATTATAAAGTTCGTTTGATTCGACAAATTCTAAAATCGTATATAGGTTTAAGTCATTTCAAGTTGAATCAACGTTAGGTTTATGAAAAAAAGAATTTGATACACATTACTCAAACTAAGAAGCTATAGGTTTTTCATAACCAAGGGGATATGTGGGTATGAGGAGGGGTATGTGAATCAATTTTAATTTTATTATTTTAATTTCTAATTAAGCAATCAAATGTAAATGTTCGTGACCAAAATAAATTTATAAACCAAACATATATTAAAATAATAATGAATTATTATATTTAATTAAAATAAAATTATCGACTTAAAACATTTTAAATTAAAAATATTCATTCTAGCATTCAACCAAACACATAATATCAAATATGATACCTCGTCCTAATACCACTCTACCCCCGATCCCTAATTCAAACCCGATACCACATCTTGAACCAAACGACCACATTAAGTGTGCTAAAGAAAGAGTTAGGAAATTTAGATATTATCATAAGACGACTTGTTTAGCTATTTTAAACTAATTAAAAAAATTATTTTAATACATCTAAGGTAATTTATTTCATTTAATAAATATTAAAAAACTAATCCTCCTAATCCTCTCGCATATTTCAATCAAACCATATATTAAGCTAACAATAATTCAAAAAACAAAATCAGGATCCTCATCCATTTACAACAATCAGTTTTATCTTTCTCAAAAATTAAAATTCATGAATGATATTCTACTTTTCTTATTCTTCTTTATTATGTGTATGTGAATATCTATGTGTATTTATATATGTGTGGTTTGGTTGCTTATTTATGTATTTGATTTGTTTGTTTATATGTGGTAGATTGTTTGTTATATAATCGAAATCTATTGTAAATGTTCTCTTCGCCTCTCTGGCTATTTAACGTTGTTTTTCATATTTGTGTTATGATACAGAGATGATGATGATAATGATGATGTTGTTGATGATGATGATGATGATGATGATGATGATGATGATGATGATGATGATGATGAGAGAGAGAGTGTGAGAGCGAGAGAGAGGTTTGATTCCAGCAATAACATGTTATCGAAATAGACTCTAACAAATTAGGTATTCTTCTTAAGCACTAAGTTTGTTGGATATAATTGATGATATCAAGAGATAAACTATCAGGACTTAATATCAGGATTTACTAAAGGTGGCGTCATCAGTACTTGTCCATCAGTACTTGATGATCAGCAGTTGATGTCATCAGGATTTAGTCACATCAGTAGAATTCAAAAAGGAAAAAGAAAGCAGAAATTCAAGGCGGTGAAGGACTTTATCTCAGAAGCAATCATACATGGATATGTATTAGGTTTCCTTATTGTAATATAATTCCTTATTGATTGTATAACTGTGCACTATATAAGCACATATTAGGTTTACACTTTATGTGTTGCGTACATGGATATATTATTCGCAAAACCTAGCAGATCTCAAGGATAATTGTTCATCCTTTGAGAGAGTACTTTTGTAATCAGTTTTTATCTACTAATATAAAAATTATTGATTCTGTTAAAGCTTTAGCGAATTGTTTGCATAAATTGTATTCACCCCCCTCTATAGTTGATTACGGACCTAACAATTGGTATCGGAGTTTGTTGTTGTGTTATTCCCAAGGAACTAACAATGAGATTTACAGAAGGGGGGTTGAATGTAAATCTCAAAACTTTTTCAAGTTTTGAGCAGTTTCAAAAGCTAAGTGTATGATGAACAGATGTGTGTGTAAATTGCTTTGAGTAGGTGCAGACAGATGTATATTCAAGACACAAATGTAAGAACACAGAGGCTTTAAAAACTTTTCTGGTGGATTTATTGTTCCACCAGAGATGTGTATTTCAGAAAATCTGTGATACAAAGAATTGTTCACAGCTACTTCCTAGTACAAACTAGATGATTTTCTCTCTGAGTTTTTCTAAACAGCTCTGGAAAATTCACACATAATTACTAGCTGCAACTTGGTTTATATATCACCAAGTTTACAAGTAAAGACAAAGATAAAAATACAATCATAAAATAGTTCTTCACATGTTTCTTCTCCATTTCTCTATCCAATGCAATCTAAGATAATCTGTGAATCTTTGAATACTTCCTTGTTTGCACTAGAATGGAAATGCTGCTTTTTCTTGATTCCTCCAAGAGGCTACCACATTCCAATTGTCTCTGTCAACCCATGTGCCTCTGTCAGCTTATGAATTGTCACTATCAACTGCTATGGAACTGAGCATCCGTTGAAGCTTTCATCCGTTGATGGCTTTATCCGTTGATGCTTTAGTGACATCCGTTGATGCTTTAACAGTTGAGGCTTTATCCGTTGATGCACTCATCCGTTGATGGATGTTATCCGTTGAAGCTTTAGAGACATCCGTTGGAGTTTTGTTTCTCATCCGTTGAAGGCCTTTAATCTATCAGTTGACACTACTTCATTTATACAAAATTACAAGGCATGAAATATTTACAATTAGCCCTCCTATTTGCTTATCCACTAGTAGTCAATATGACTTATAATTTCCCACAACTTCTAAGAATTATAACTTAAATACAGAGACTGAAATGTGCTACAATACTAAACTTATTTCTAAGTAAAGCTACTCCATCAACGGATAGCCAAGGTGGTCTTATCCGTTGAGGCTACAAACACTAGATTTCTACTTAAGTGTTTTGTTTAACTTATCATCAAACTAATACATATATTCCTAACAATCTCCCCCTATTTATGTCTACTAGAATTTTAGGCATAAATTCAGGGTTAACTTGATGATAACAAAACACTTAACAAATATATGAGTTGAAACCAAGTAGAAATTTAAAAGTGCTGCAAAAGTGTATGTACTGAGATAGAATTGAAGATTTACATTGTTTCCAAGGGTGCTCCTTTAGTCTGAGCAAATCATTTTCTTTTCCTTTGTTCCCTTGTTTTCTTCCCTAGCCTCCTGTCAATTTCCTCTACTTGGAGTTGGAGTTGTCTGTAGAATTCAGCTTCATCTTCTTCACCGATATCCAACTTAGATTGCATATCCTTGAGAGTTTTATTACTGGCAATTTTAAGCTGGTCTTTAAGTTTGAAAAATCTTCTGACTCCTTTATTGTCTCTGAACTCCATCAACCAATGAGGTGACTTATGAATTGTAATTCCATGCTCAGGGATGAGTAATGTTCTAGGCAAGGAATTTGACTCCCACCAAGTTTTCCTTATGCTGGCAATCTTGTTGAGAATCTCAGTTTTGACAGTCTTGGTAAAGCCAATATCCCTTTTGATAGCTGAGTAGACTCTAATTAAGGTAGAATAGCCCTCACTTAGAATTCTTTGAAGAGGTCAAGTCCTTTCCACACTTCCTTTATACTTGAACACTGACCTTTCTGGTAGCTGTCCATAGGCATTTATTCCCCTTACTTCCTCCAGCTCATCCAGGTAGAGTTCAATATCTGTATATTCTTTTATGTCACAAATGTGAACATAATCATCCTTTGAGACTTGTGGCTTAGGCTTAGGTTTATGTTTCTGAGTGAATTTACTTGAGGTTAGAGGAGATGTTGATTTGGATTATCTTTTCAGTTTCTTTGGTGGTGGAGAGGTAGTTAAGAAGGTAGGCAATTTGATGGTGTCCCAATCAATAGGTTCCTCTTTAGGGATGATTGTTTCACCATGGATATTTATACTGGGATCAGCCACAATAGGTTCAGGAATAGAAGGTAGTGGTTTAGATTTTGATTGGGTTTCCTCAGTGTCATCTCCACTCTTCCTTTTTGCATTGGCCTTCTTCCTGTTCCCTTTCTGCCATTCCTTTCTTTCCTCACTTCTTTCCTCCACACTCTCACCAACCATATTCCCCATATCCACATTTATGCTTTCAGTCTTGTCTCCTTCACTCTTGTCTTCAATCTTCTTCTTTTCTTCAATTTGATTTGACTTTAGCTGTTTTTCAAGCTTTGCTTGTGCTCTTTTGTCAGCCTTCAGCTTTTTAGCTTATTCCCTTAGCCTCTTGGTCTCTTCCCTCTTGGCTATTGAGAATTTGGGATGTCCTTGTATCACACAGATGCTTTTTCCCTCTCTATAGATGATATCCATATTCATTCTTTCCACTACATTCTTGGTCTCTTTAGCTGGATTAGATCAATTCTATCAAGCTTTCCTTTGATTTGAAGTGTTGGAGAAGTAGTGATGGCTGAAACTAGCACTTTTGATATTTGTATATGTGTAGATGGCTCCCCTTCCCCTTCCCCTTTATTCTCCCCCTTTTTGTTATCATCAAGGAGAGGGGTCAAGCCCTGTGCTTTAGCCAGTTGCACTAGAAGACTGGTCTGAGACTGTTGATTGTGAAGAATTGTGACCATAGAGTTTTCAATAACTTGAACTCTTTCCTCCAATTTGGCCATCTTCTTTTCAGCATCTGATTCTCTTCTCAGTCTCAGTAACAGTTCCTGCTGGTACCAAAGGGCATGATTGAATCCAGCTTCTCAGTATTGTAGGACTTCAAGTCAGCTATATCCTTCTTGAGTTCATCCACACTTATATTATGTCTTAATTGTTATAGCTTCATGAGATGTAGAGAATCTAAGTGGGATTGAAGAATAGCCTTGGTACCAGCATTTGAAGTTTCCTGAATTGCCTTTTGGATAGCCATGACTTGTTTAACTAAGGATACATTAAAATGCCCTGTTGTAGACTCCTTTGTCAATGCCCATTCAGGTAACTCTGGAATAGAACTGGGGCCTTCATCTCCCCCTAAGTTCATGCTTCCATCAAAAGAACCAGAGTCATCATCATTAGAATTTACTCCAAATTCCTCAGATGGCTCACCAGCTGTAGAAGGCATCACATTGACAACAACTTTATCCCTTTGTAGAGATTCTGAAGTATGTACTAGGTTTAAAGTCTTTTCTGCCTCCTCATTGCCCTGAGTAGCCAACAGTTGATAGGCTGATACAGGATGAGTAAAAGTGTCAGCATCCAAGGAAGTGTTATCAATTACAGCTTTGTAATGTTGCTGAAATTGTCTTTCCTTTTCAGCATCATCCACAATCAATGACTCACTAGCAATGGATGAGGGATATCCGTTGAAGAAGGAAAATAAGTAGAACTTGAAAGTGACATAATTGTTGAATCTGTGTGGATTGATTTTAATTTAGGTGACACAGATTTTTCAACTAAATCTGAAAGAATTGACTGATGATCCAACAAATCATCTAAAAGATGATGATCACCAGTATTTGAGTGGGGCTCCTCCCTGAGTTGTAAAGAGGGAGAATCAGGAATTGATGTGAAAATCATGTCCACATCCAGAGATGGTGATGGAGAATTTGGTGGTTGGTGTGTGTCAATTTTGAGAGAATGGGGTTGTGACTCCACATTTGTTGGAGTCACATCAAGCTGAATTTGAGAAGGCATAGATACAGGTGGTTGTATCTGTGCAGTGTGTGCACCCTGTGTGGAAACTAGGGTTTTGACCTTCTTTCTTCTTGTAAAGGCTTTTACAGGTGAGTGTGTGGCTTCAGTGTCCCTCTCTCCTTTGTTCTGTGTCCCTGGTTGGGGATTATTTTCAATAGCTGCACCATTTTGGGAGGATGTAACTAGGGATGAGTTTGAATCCTTTTCAACCACCACAATCTTTTGAGAAACTGTGGCTTGGCTAGCTTGGGTACCACTCACCTCTCCTACCTTATTCTGGGGGTTTTCTTGATGTTCACCCCTCCCCTCACCACTAACACCATGTTCACTCCCCTCAAGGTTTATGGTAGGTGTTACAACTGTTGTCTTTTGAGAGACAACATAGGTGGCTTTCTTTGACTTGGATTTTGAAACTTTAGGTTTGGTGGCCTTGGTAGGAACCTGTTGGGGCATTAACACAGATTCCATGGCCATACTTGAAGGTAAAGAAATGATGGGGTTGGAAGTAGTAGGAGTTGAAGAAGTATTTACCTCACTTACCTGAGGTGCATCCATGATTGGTAAGTATACCAATGACACCTTACTGTTGAGGTTAATCCTTAAAATCTGCAAGGACCCTCTTCTCTTGTGCCCATTATTTGAGTTTATTACTCTCATTATTTATGACCAAATCTTCAGCAACATGGTTAGCCAATAACATAAAGTATCTAGCATAGTAGATGTTATGAGGTCTATTAGCCTTGTTACCTAACCTAGTACCCAATTCTAGCATAACATAGTTGCTAAAATTGCAGTACCTATCAGAAACCTGCATATAGAGCATATTAACAAGAGATGAAGTTATTGCATCAAAATTACTAATTTTCCCAGAGAAAACCTTGATAAAGGCATCACTGAGAAAACTCCATTTTTTCCTAAGGTCTTTTCTCTTAATACTGCCTAAACTAGTAGAATCAAGGGAATAGCCTATGGAATCTAACATGATGGATACATCATTATCAGTGTGTGGTGTCATGGCATTATTTTCAGGTAATTTAAAACATGACTGTATATCATCACAGTTAATACAATAATCCTTACCTTTGAGAGAGAAAGAGATGGTCATATCAGTGGGGTTGAACTCAGCAGATGTCCAAATTTCCTCAACTACCTCACAGTAAATCATTGGGGCTTCCGGCATTGCATAGCTCAGTTTGCAGTTTTTGATGAAGTCCATCATCTTGTGATAATCTGAGTGGGCTTCATTCTTTTCCACCAAAGCTACGAAATTGTTTTTCTCATAGACAAACCCAGATTGGGACATTATCTTTACTACTGGTGCCATTGTTGTGGGTAGAAGTTGCAGAGAAAAGTTGAGAATTTTGGGAGAGAAAGAGAGTAAAAGCTTTTGAAAATTGCAAGAAAGCGTAAAGTGAAAATAAGAATTCAAAGGGGCTTTTATACTTTCTCAAATTAAAACATAAAGAGAATGATTAAACGACTGGTGTGACACTTCAACAGATGAGGTAAACAATTATCCGTTGAAGATTAACACAGTTTTATCCGTTGAAGGATAAAATGACCAGAAATGTATTTGTCTTTCAACGGATAATGGACATCCGTTGATAGAACAATTTTGACTTTCAATGGATAGGGAATATCCAGTGATAGAATAAACTTTACTTAAAGCTAACTTTGTTCTTGCAACAAATTCATTTCAGGCTGCATTACAAATTACAATTAGGACATGAGTTTAGGAATAATTAAGCATGCCTAGCTCACTTACCAATCTTGTGAATGTTGATTCATCAAGTGGCTTGGTAAATATGTCTGCAATTTGTTTTTTACTTGGAACAAAATGAAGTTCCACTGTACCTTTCATCACATGTTCCCTTATAAAGTGGTACTTGATGTCAATGTGCTTGGTTCTTGAATGCTGCACTGGATTTTCAATAATGGCAATGGCACTTATGTTGTCACAGAATATTGGAATTTTGTCAACATTTAGCCCATAGTCAAATAGTTGATTCCTCATCCATAATATATGTGCACAGCAACTACCAGCAACAATGTACTCAGCCTCAGCTGTTGATGTAGAAACATAATTTTGCTTCTTACTGAACCATGACACGAGCTTATTCCCTAGAAATTGACAGGTGCCAGTTGTACTTTTCCTATCTATTTTGCAACCTGCATAATCTGCATCTGAGTAGCCAATTAGATCAAAACCAGACTCTCTAGGGTACCAAATTCCTAGATTTTGAGTCCCTTTGAGATATCTGAAAATTCTTTTAATAGCAACTAAGTGAGATTCTCTAGGATCAGCTTGAAATCTAGCACAAAGACATGTAGAAAACATTATATCAGGTCTACTGGCAGTTAAATATAGAAGTGAACCAGCCATGCCTCTATATCTTGTAATGTCCACAGACTTTTCAGCCTTATTTAATTCAAGCTTAATGGTAGTGGCCATAGGAGTTTTTGCAGATGAACATTCCATTAAGTCAAACTTCTTTAAAAGATCATAAATATATTTAGTTTGACTAATGAAAATTCCACCACTAACTTGTTTAACTTGTAAACCAAGAAAATAAGTTAGCTCTCTCATCATGCTCATTTCATATTTACTTTGCATTAACTTAGCAAACTTTTTACAAAGTTTATCATTAACATTAACATTTCTAAATAAAAGAGTTTTGTCAACAGTACCTCTTGTGAAGTAATTATCTAGGAAAAATTTTGACAAAGTCTCATACCAGGCTCTAGGTGCTTGCTTTAGTCCATATAGTGCTTTCAACAGATAATACACATGATCTGGAAAATTTGGATCTTCAAACCCTGGAGGTTGGCTCACATGGACTTCTTCCTCCAATTCTCCATTCAGAAATGCACTCTTGACATCCATTTGATAGACTTTGAAATTGGCATGGGTTGCATAGGCTAGAAAAATTCTGATGGCTTCAAGTCTTGCAACTGGAGCAAATGTCTCATCAAAATCTATTCCCTCTTGTTGAGAGTAGCCCTTGGCAACCAATCTAGCTTTATTCCTTATGACAATGCCATTTTCATCCATCTTGTTTCTGAATACCCATTTTGTGTCAATAGAACTCTTGTTCTTTGGCTTGGGTACCAGCTTCCATACTTTGTTCCTCTCAAATTGATTTAGCTCTTCTTGCATAGCTAAAATCCAATCTGGATCCAATAGAGCTTCTTCCACTCTCTTAGGTTCCTCATGTGATAGGAAACTACTATATAGACATTCATCTTGAGTAGCCCTTCTAGTTTGCACCTTAGACGTTGCATCACCAATGATTAGTTCAAAGGGATGATTCTTGGTCCATTTCCTTTAAGGTGGTAGATTAGCTCTAGATGAGGTGACCTCAGTATTGTCATGATGTGAGATAGAGTGTTGATTGGTTGAAACTCCCCCTGAGTTATTGGTCATTTGCAAGGAACTAGGAGTTCTATCAAATGATGATGTAAATTGATTATCCGTTGATGAACTATGATCAACGGATGCTCCATTATGTACTTCAACGGATGATGCACTTTGTCTTTCAACCGATGCTGCATTACTTCTGTCAACGGATGCTGAGTTATGACTTTCAACTGATGCAGCATTTTGTGCATTATCCAAAGGCAAATTTTGAATCCTTTTTGAAGTGTCTTCTTCA
Source organism: Apium graveolens (assembly GCF_009905375.1). Lineage (NCBI taxonomy): Eukaryota > Viridiplantae > Streptophyta > Magnoliopsida > Apiales > Apiaceae > Apium > Apium graveolens. Next base: position 73,450,880 of record NC_133652.1, on the reverse strand, counting down.
TCATTCTCATCTTCACTATCATCACAATATATCTCAATATTGTCAAATTTGAGTCCTTCATGATGTCCCTCATCTGTTAGTCCATCAATCTTTTTATCATCAAACACAACATGTGTAATATCCGGGATATCGCGTGTAATTATTTTATCAATAAATTATTTTTATGTAATTATTATATGAATTTTGGTGAATTATCTGCTGATTGATAATAATATTTAGATGTACATGTGTGATAAAATGTGAGTGTGTTAATTTTATTATGTCCAGAATAAAATATAGATAATCAAGGAATTTTTCTGGTAATTTTTGGAATATTATATGATTTTATATTTATTTATGAATTTATTAATTATTTTCTGAATAATTAAAAAATTATTTTATAAAGCCGGGAATCGCCCAACCTCAACCGTTTTTACGTTTTTACAACCCGAAACTCTTCCGAAAACTTCTTCCTAACCTAATATGATCGTTCCGGACATTTTTCATGTTTTGACTTTTTCGATCCGGATTACGGTTTGACCCGTGCGCGGCCCGGCGCAAGATTTTTGATACGATAATCATGTCGGTGAATCAACGAAACCCGTATTCTCGAAAGACGGGATAATATTACATTATTTTCGTATATAGTGTTTTATAAAAAGTCCGGTTGCAATTACTTAGTGGCTAAATAACTAATTTAACGATCCAAAACGATTCAGAACGAACCAATATTCCATAAATACAAATAGACCTTTTATTATTTTATTTTCGTCGTATAATCACAATCAGACAGTCGAAACAGAAAATTTATAGAGAAAATCCCAAAATTTCGTCGCGTTCTTGAAAATCAAACCTAAAAATAAAGGTGTTATCGAAATCGAAACCAAGCGTGCTATATACCGAATCGAAGCTCTTGAAATATACTTTCTAAATCCATCATGAAATTCACTGCAGAAATCAAGGTATTTTTCTGATTTAATTATTTTAATTCGAATTTATTATGGATTAAATTATGAATTTTTGTTCTTGATATTTTTGATATGATTTGATGGCATAATCGTGTAGATCTTTTCTTCCAGGTCAATTTGGTATATTATATGTCAAAAATTGAGTTTAATAACATGGTTAAATTTGAGTTTGATTCTCGGATTGTAAATTAGGGTTCATAGCTTTAAATGTTCTTAATCGAAATTTAGGAGTTTCTGATTCAAGGATTATTAGTCAAAATTGATTATACAAGGTTGTAGATCGTGAGAAGATGAATTTATTGATGTATATATGGAGAACAGACGATCCTTGGTTGGTATTGGCCGGAAAATCGAAGGCGGACGGCGGCAGGATTTTCAAATGAATTTCCCGTTCGATTCGTCGATTGTTCGATGGTTTTGACACGACATATGGATCCCTGGAAGCAAGAGCATCGTTCCATGTTAATTTGATAAATTTCTGGGCAGTTTTTGGAGTTGCCGGAAAGCTTCAGACGGCGGAGGGTCGCCGTTAATGGCTTCCGGGCAAAGGAGGGAGGAAGACGATGACTAAATTGCAATTTAGCCATCGTTCTTTTCTCGTATTTGCGTTTCCAACCCTGTAGTTTTAAAAACCTACAAAAATTTGATTTCTGTTTAGTTTTATTTTAAAAATGATATTTTATTATTTTAAAAATCAGAAAAATTAGTTATTTAACTATTTTAAATTTAGAAAATTATTTTAATCATCTATTTATTAAAAAAATAAATCAAAATTATTTTATTAATTAATTTCAATTAGTTTTTAATTATTTTAATTAATCGATTAATCTATAATTAATTGATTAATTAATTTAATTAATTTTAATTGATTTTAATTGATTTAATAATTAGATTTAATTATTTAAAATTGATTTAAAAATTCCGAGAAATAGTTTCGAGCTTTAAAGTATTATTTTAAATTATTTTCAAGGCTCGATAATTATTATAAAATTATTTTAAAGCCAGACTCGGGTGTTCGAACCCTATAATTTAATTATAAAATGATTCGGAGTCCCGTTTAAATTCCGAAAAATGTTTAAAAATTCGTAACAAATACCTGGAACATCATTTTAACCCCGAATATTCTTTGATTAATTATTTTAATTGAATATCTTACATGCTATGTGTTATATGTGATCTAATTGATGCATAATATGATTGTACGTACGTTGTTTGACTGTTTTGTTCATAACTTTCAATCTGTACGTCGGATTTGGGTGAAACGAAGGGTAGTTAGAAGCTTGTAACGAATAGAATGAAATGAGAATAAGTATTGATAAGTACATGTGATGTTTAACAGAGGAAGCGAGACGTAGAAAGGGAAAGCAGGTAGTTAGTGGGTGGGAATCAATTGATAAGTGCTAGTAAAGGTAAAAGCGAATCAATAAGGCAAGTGTTTCTTTCCCTCTTGATTATTGCAAGTATTTTAGAACGTTCTTCGTTGTGATGCAATTACTTTATACGATTATTATTCTATAATGCAAGTACTTTGGAATACTTAAACCTAAACCCTGGTTTTTATTGATCTTGAGCCATAAGCCTGTTTCTTCATAAACCGTTGATTGTTGAATTCCCAGATACCAGCCATACACATACGATACTACTCCACAAATACATATCTACCACATACTGATTTTGATATTGAGTTTCTTAACATACCAATCTTTATTCCTTGTTTATCAGAAGACCAATTCTTGGAACCATTGAACCCTTGATCTTCTACTTTCTGAACCTTTCCTTGATGGAAAGCTAATCTTTTCGAATTCCCTGTTATGCCTTCATGGTATTGTGAATCACCCTATGCTTCCAGATAAATATTGTTTAAGATTCAGCCTATTGATTTACATTGGTTATCGTATTGAATTGTTTAGAATTGGATGGTTTTATAAATGTGGACCAGATTCGTGGTCAGACCAGATTCGTGGTCATAATAGGCCAATGCATGCCTTGGATCCAGTATATATAGCAAGCTGGGAGCCTTGCTCGGGGTTAGAGTGTGACTGATCAGCAGCCTAACCTTGTTTTTTTTAAATAAAAGTGAATATCCAATTCTAATCATTGCTTATCAGTAAACTTGATTCCTTATATCATTTCAGTGGATCATTATTCATCTCAGTTACTGTCATTGTGACTTGCTGAGCTTGTTAGCTCACTCTTGCAAAACTGTTTATATTCTTTTCCAGTGAAAAAGGAAACTGATGGTAGCGAGGATCCCCAGACGAGTGTACGAGCTAGGTATCCAGGTTGAATTGGAGTAGGCTAGCAGAGGATGTGTGGTTTGGTTGTGTTTATAGTTTGTAATAAAGTTGAAACTTCCAATAAAAGATAAATAAACTGGGTTTTGGTATGTTTATGTAATAAATAAGATTGTGGCTTGTGGACATACTTTAAACTGTTTTGATTCATATATTATGGTAAGTAGGGTCATTGCATACCTATATATTATTATATTCATAACAGGTTTAATATGGTGTGTGTTGTGGGCCCCAAACTTCTGACCCGGGTTTGGAGGGCGTTACAACATGCACAGATTCCATAATAATGTTGGTTCTTAGATTGTAAACCCTATATGATTTTCCAGCAGAATAACCAACAAATATCCCTTCATTAGCCTTTGCATCAAACTTGCCTTTGTGATCAGGTTGGTTCCTTAGAATGTAGCATTTGCAACCAAAGACATGAAGGAAGTTTAAGGTTGGTTTTCTTCTCTTGAACAATTGATAGGGAGTCATGCCTTTTGCCTGATTGATTAGAGAAATATTTTGAGTGTAACATGCACAGTTAATAGCCTCAGCCCAAAAATATGTTGGGAGTTTTGACTCTTCAAGCATTGTTCTTGCAGCTTCAATTAGTGATCTGTTCTTCCTTTCCACCACACCATTCTGTTGTGGAGTCCTTGGAGCTGAGAACTCATGCATGATCCCATTTTCTTCACAGAACAACCTCATGGTAGAATTCCTGAACTCAGTTCCATTGTCACTCATGATGTTCCTTACTTTGAAATCTGGATGGTTGTTGACTTGCTTGATATGATTGATAATGATTTCACTAGCTTCATCCTTTGATCCAAGAAAATAGGTCCATGAAAACTTTGAGAAATCATCTACAATCACTAGGCAATATCTTTTCCTTGAAATTGACAATACATTGACTGGTCCAAAAAGATCCATATGTAGCAGTTGTAATGGTTCATCAATTGCTGATTCAAGCTTCTTACTGAATGATGCTTTCTTTTGCTTTCCTTTCTGACAAGCATAACACAGTCCATCCCTTGAGAATTCCACTAGAGGCATTCCTCTAACTAAGTCCTTTTTGACTAGATCATTCATTGTCTTGAAATTCAAATGGGGCAGCTTCTTGTGCCATAGCCAACTTTCATCTTAACTTGCTTTGCTGAAAAGACAAGTAATTGATTCTGCATCTGTAAAGTTGAAGTCAGCCAAGTACACATTCCCTTTTCTAACTCCAGTTAGAACCACTTTGTTGTCCTTCTTACTGGTAACAACACATGCTTCTGAATTGAAGGAAACAGTATTCCCTCTGTCACATAGTTGACTGATGCTCAATAGATTATGTTTGAGACCATCAACTAATGCAACTTCATCAATGATGACATTTTCCTTTGAAATCAAGCCATATCCCATATTGCACCCTTTGCTGTCATCTCCAAAGGTTATGCTAGGGCCAGCTCTCTCCTTGAACTCTGTGAGCAAGGTGAAATCTCCTGTCATGTGCCTTGAACAACCACTGTCCAAGTACCATAGATTCCTTCTTTTTCCCTGAACACAACAAAATCAAATCAAGTTAATTTTGGTACCCAAGTTTCCTTGGGTCCAGCCTTGTTAGTCTTTTTCCTAGACTTCACACTTCCTGCACCTTTTGACTTAGGTAACTTTGAGTCAACCTTGATCTCAGATGTAGTTGGTTGAAGAGTAGGGTTAGTCACAAAATCATTTAGCACATTTGGTTGAATTTGATAAGGCATGGATTGTGCAAACATATTATTCCACATAGGCATGTTTTATGGCATTTGAGGCATACTAAATGCAGCAAAATAAGGATTATTAACATATGGCATGTTTGCAAAATGTGCATGTGGATTCTGTTGAGACATAACAGGTATAGCATGCAGTGGTGACATAGACATGTTAGGCATTGAAGGAGTTAAAGGCATGGGAGCATTCTTAACAGATTTACAGTTAGCAGATAGATGATTAACACTACTACAATACACATAACTTTTTCTAGGAGCATACTTATCAGGTGTGTAATTATTGTGTTTGTTAATCCCTACCTTCCCATTTCTATTAGATTTTCTTTTAGTTTCCTTTTTATCCTCAACCAACTTAAGCCTATTTTTCAATTGATCTAAAGTCATGTGTCCTATATTCACCTTACTGGCATCTTTGGATATGCTAACTTCTTCTTTGACAAAGTTCTTGGAAGTTGAACCAAACTTCTTACTGAGATTTTTCAGATTATCCCTTTTAGAATCATTTGCCTGTTTCAATTGATAAGCCTTCAACGGATGCTCCTTTTCTTCCTTCAATGCAGACTCTCATCATCCATTGATTCCACATCCATTGACAGTCCATCAATTAATTCCATTTCCTTTTTATTTGTCTTCCAGGCATTCTCACAGAGTGATTCAATTCCTTGAACCTTGACAATTTGAGCACTAACATCCGTAGATATTTTCCAGGCCTTGATTACCTCTTGCTCACGTTCTAGTTGTTTAGAAAGAACTTCTACTTTCTTAACAAACTCTTCTAGTTCACTTTCAACAGATAAGCATTTGATTTTAATCTTTTCAAGCTCAATTACCTTGCCCTCTAACACAGTATTCCTATCACTTAAAAACAAATTATTCTCTTTAATTCTCGTGTTCTCTTTAGCCAGTGATTTAAGGGAAACACGTAAATGATATAATTCATTGAAGGAAACATGTAAATGATATAATTCATTGGACATATCATTTATAGCTTCATTGCATTTATTTTTAGAAAGCTGAGAGAGGTCATTAGTGATTATCTGGTTGCTTGATGAACTAGTTTTATTTTTATCAGAATTAGCCATCAGGGCTAAGTTGACATACTCCATATCATCATCTTCATTGGCTCCATCAGCTACCCAGTCATTTTCCTGAGTTAGAAAAGCCCTTTCCTTTTGTTTGAGCAATTCGAAATATTTCTTTTTGTAATCCACTTGCTCAAATTTCTTCTTTTCAGAAGTTGGCTTTCTGCACTCACTTGCAAAGTGTCCACTTGTGCCACAGTTATAACACTTGAACTTAGATTTGTCCACCATGTTCTTGTTTGGCTTAGTGGCTCTAGTGTTTTTCTTGAATTTCATCTTTACAAACCTTCTGGACAGAAAAGCCAGATGTTCATCAACATCATCAGAGTCATCTTGACTGGAATTGTCTTCAACCTCAGCTGCTTGCTCCTTTCTCTTGCTTGATTCTGATTTGCTTGTGCCAATTTTGAGACTTGACATTGTCTTTTCTTCATTCCTGGCTTCAGTTCTCTCATTTTCAGCTACAAGTGCAACTGATCCACCTTTTCTCTTTCCCTTCTCCAACAGCTCATCTTGCTTCATCTCAAGTTCATAGGTCTTCAAAATTTCATATAATATTTCAAGTGTGAAGTCCTTATAATCTTGAGAATTCCTTAGTGAGACAGTCATAGGCTTCCATTTCTTTGGTAGAGACCTCGGAAATTTTAAGTTGGAATCCTTGACTTGGTACACTCTGCCATACAGCTTCAATCCATTCAACAGTTTCTGAAATCTATTGAAGGTATCATTCAATGATTCTCCTTCATCAGAATGAAAATATTCATATTGTTGAATGAGAAGCTGTATTTTGTTTTCTCTAACTTGTTCAGTACCTTCACAGATAAGTTGTACAGTATCCCAAATTTCCTTAGCAGTTTGGTTGTTAATGACATTATCAAACATATCTTTGTCTAGGCCATTAAACAGAATGTTCATGGCCTTCTTGTCCTTGTGAACCTCTTCAATATCTTCATCAGTCCATTCTGCTTTTGGCTTGGGAATAGACTGTCCAACAGCAACTATGGCAGTGGCGGCTGTGGCCACTTTGTGAGGGATGTGAGGACCATTCTCAATGCAGTTTATGTAGCTTTCATCTTGAGAGAGAAGATGTAGATGCATCTTCACTTTCCAGTGATAATAATTATCTCTTTCCAGGATTGGAATCTTCACTCCAATATCCTTCTTACTCATGATGTTAGTAGAATAGACCTTTAAATTCTTTGTATGTCAAGAGCTTGCTCTGATACCAATTGTTATTCCCAAGGAACTAACAATGAGATTTACAAAAGGGGGTTGAATGTAAATCTCAAAACTTTTTCAAGTTTTGAGCAGTTTCAAAAGCTAAGTGTATGATTAACAGATGTGTGTGAATTGCTTTGAGCAGGTGCAGACAGATGTATATTTAAGACACAAATGTAAAGAACACAAAGGCTTTAAAAACTTTTCTGGTGGATTTTTTGTTCCACCAGAGATGTGTATTTCAGAAAATATGTGATACAAAGAATTGTTCACAGATGCTTCCTAGTACAAACTAGATGATTTTCTCTCTGAGTTTTTCTAAACAGCTCTGGAAAATTCACACCTAATTACTAGCTGCAACTTGGTTTATATATCAATAAGTTTACAAGTGAAGACAAAGATAAAAATACAATCATAAAATAGTTCTTCACATGTTTCTTCTCCATTTCTCTATCCAATGCAATCTAAGATAATCTGTGAATCTTTGAATACTTCCTTGTTTGCACCAGAATGGAAATGCTGTTTTTTCTTGATTCCTCCAAGAGGCTACCACATTCCAATTGTCTCTGTCAACCCATGTGCCTCTGTTAGCTTATGAATTGTCACTATCAACTGCTATGGAACTGAGCATCCGTTGAAGCTTTCATCCGTTGATGGCTTTATCCGTTGATGCTTTAGTGACATCCGTTGATGCTTTAACAGTTGAGGCTTTATCCGTTGATGCACTCATCCGTTGATGGATGTTATCCGTTGAAGCTTTAGAGACATCCGTTGAAGCTTTGTTTCTCATCCGTTGAAGGCCTTTAATCTATCAGTTGATACTACTTCATTTATACAAAATTACAAGGCATGAAATATTTTCAATTAGCCCTCCTATTTTCATATCCACTAGTAGTCAACATGACTTATAATTTCCCATAACTTCTAAGAATTATAACTTAAATAGAGAGACTGAAATGTGCTACAATACTAAACTTTTTTCTAAGTAAAGCTACTTCATCAACGGATAGCCAAGGTGGTCTTATCCGTTGAGGCTACAAATACTAGATTTCTACTTAAGTGTGTTGTTTAACTTATCATCAAACTAATACATATATTCCTAACATGTTGACATACAAACAGTTTAAGATCTAAAAATCAATCTTTAATGGCAGACAAAGAAGCACCACAGAATCTACCACCACCACCCCCAGCCACTTCACAAATTAGGAGTAATATGAGTAGGTATGAAGCCATCAAGGTTACAATCCTGAAGATACATGAATATCCAATCTGTAAGTTAGGATGGCTATGTGCTTGGAAGTAATAGATCCTGAATACCTAAGCAGGATTTATGATGGTCCTCATAGACCAATGAAGCTAGTTGTTGTTATTGTAGGAGAAGCATAAAAGATTGTTGATAAAGACAAAAAAGACTATACTCCTGAAGATCTTTCATCTATTATGAAGGATGCAAAAGTCAGACATATCTTGCATATAAATCTTAATAGTGTTATGTCCAATAGGGTAATTGGATGTAAAATAATAAAGAAAATTTGGGATGCTTTAGAATTAAAGTGTCAAGGCATCACCACTGCTATCAAGAAAGACAAGAGGACAATACTTACTCAAGAATATGAGCATTTTGACTCAAGAGATAATGAGTCCTTAACTGAGTTGTATGACAGATTTTAAAAGCTGTTGACTAACTTATCCATTGTCGATAAGGAATATGATTTAGAGGACTCAAACTTGAAGTTTCCACTTGTACTCCCTGAAAAGTGGGACTATAAGGTCACATCAATAAGGGATAATTATGAACTTGATGAAACACCTCTAGATGAGATCTATGGAATACTGAAAAATCATGAACTAGAGATGGAGTAAAGAAGCAAGAGAAAAGGATCAAAGTCTAGACCAGTTGCAGTTAAGGTTGAAGAGAAGCCAAATGAGAAAGCTATGAGAAAATGTTACTCCAAAGGAAAAGCTATAATTGCAAATTCTGATACTGAGTCATCAAACTCTGATGATGACTCAAATACTAATAGTGATCAGATAATGATAGTGATCATGACAACAATGAAGACATGGAACAAATGGCTACTCTGTTGGTTAAAAGCTTCAAGAAGATGGTCTACAAGAACTTCAAGAAAGGGAAAAGGTTTTAGTTCCTCAAACTCCGATAAGAGGAATGACAGAAAAAATACTAACAGGAAGGAATCAAAGTTTGGAAAATATGATAAGTCAAAGGAAAGATGCTACGACTGTGATGAAATTGGACATTTTGCAGCTGACTGCAGAAAACCAAAAGCTGAGAAGAAACAAGCCTTGATCACAAAGAAGAAAAACCGGGATGATTCATCAGATTCAGAAGATGGTGTCAACTATGCTCTCATGGAAAATGCTGATACTGAGGCTGACAATACTGAATTAAAGGTACCTCAGACCAACCTTGCGTTTGATACTGGTGATATCTGTTGGATTTTTAACGCAGCGGGGTCATGGCAAAACACTTTTACACATATAAAATCCAAATAAAAGCATATAAATCATGAATAAAAATTCGAGAGATCGAATCTAACCTTTAAAATAATTCAGAGACAACGATCAGAGATCCTTAGCAGTTGCTCCTCAAGTGTGAAGCACTCCACCGGTATCAACCAAGAAAACGATGTTAAGGAGGAGGAAGGAGGTGGAGAGAATTGGGTTTTCCAAACTTTTTGGGTTTTCAGGTTTCGAGGTTGGAATAAAATTAGGGTCTATAATAGTGTATTTATAGGCAAAATTTTCAGCTGAAATTTTCCCATAAATATTATTATTATTATTATCCCAATTATTATTCTCATTAATAATTAAAACACCTATTAATCATTAATCCTTTTTCTAAACACTTTAGAAATAATTCTCTCTCTTGATTTAATTTCCAAAAATTAAATCCTTTAATTAATAATATTAAGAACTTTTCTTAATTAATTTATAATCAATTAAATCTCATTTAATCAATTATTAAATTTGCCAATTAATTATTTATTTCATAAATAAATAATTATTAGCCATTATTAATTAATTCCTCCACCATTAAATCATTCTCTTTTTTATGGTGTGACCCTGTAGGTTCAATATTAAGCCGGTAGTAGAAATAAATAATAATAAAACTATTTTATCATTATTTATATAAATTCTCTAACTTATTAAATATGATTAATTAATTAATCACATTTATTCTACATCGTGAGGGATACTTCTCAGCATATCGCGACTATCCGGATAATATGAATTCACTGCTTAGAATACCAAGAACCTATTCAGTGAATAGTTACCGTACAATAAACTCCTTCTACCCTACAATGTTCCGATTAAATACAAGGCATGGATCTCGTGTCAAGCCTATCTAATTCAATCACTTGCTTACCATTTACTATGCGTAGTTCTATGCAAATTAGAAACTCCTTTCTAATTTCATTCACTCTGGCCAGAGATTCCTGAACTAGAATAAGTGGATCAGCCTTGAACATTCGCTTCCTTCACTGGAAGGGGTAGATCCTTTATTGATCATACACTATCTTCGTGTACAAATTCCTATACCCAGAAGAGCCCTAATAATTGTCCCTGGAGACTAAGAACTAAACCAAAGCATAGTTCAGTGTACACAAGATGACTATGATGACCTCAAGTCTAAGGATACTTGTACAACTATCACTAAGCGAACAACTGCTGACACGTGAGTGAACTCCATCAGTTGTTCAGCCGGGCGAGTCATGTTCAGTGAACTTATTCCATAATAGGCACCTACATACTAGCTATAGTGTCACCACATAAATGTCTATGAGAACAGACATCCTTCATAATGAAGCAAGCATAGTATGTACCGATCTTTGTGGATTATTAATTACCAGTTAGTAATCCTATGACCAGGAACTATTTAATTTTAGAGTTATCATCTTTTTAGGTCTCACTATTATGATCTCATCATAATCCATAAAAAGCTTTACTCTAAACTATGGTATATCTTATTTAAACACTTAAATAGATAAAGCCCGTAATAAAAACAAAATAAGTCTTTATTATTATCAATGAAATCAAAACAGATTACATAAAAGTTATTCCTAAATCCTAATACATGATTGGACTTAGGACATATTCCTTTCAATCTCCCACTTGTACTAAAGTCAATCACTCTGGTATCTAATACCCATCTTGTCTTTATGACGATCAAAGTGACTTTCATAAAGTAGCTTTGTGAGTGGGTCTGCTATGTTGTTATGTGTGTCAACTCTATTTTAATACAATACAAGAAATGTTACCGCGCTCCCACTAACCCTTTTGTAGACGCATGGTTTATCTTCATTTTTGATAAAATCCAACTCTTTGATTGTCTCATCAAAACGAATGTTCCATCTTTCGAGAAGCCTGCTTTAAACCACATATGGTTCACAGCAGCTTACACACTAGGTTTTCATTTCTCTTGGAAAGAAAACTATCTGGCTAATTGCCAGATCTCATAGTCGTAGTAAGCAGCATTCACAAGCAAAATCCGAACTAATTTTAACAGGGCTACAGGTAAAAGGTTTCATCAAAGTCAATCCATTGCCTTTGTTTGAATTCTTTTGCCACAAGCCTGGCCTTAAAGGTCTCCACCTGGCCATCTGCTCTAATCATTCTTTTGTATCCAGTATACATAGATTTCTTTCCAGATTTCATGGCACTATGCCATTTCTCTGAGTCAACACTACTCATAGCCTCATTATAGGTCACAGGGTCGTCATCATCAATGATCGACAACTCATGGTCATTCTCAATGACAAGGCCATAATACCTCTCAGGTTGGCGAGACACTCTCCCTGACCTATGAATGGGCTGTTCCACAAAAGGTTGTTCAGTCAGAACATGTGTTTCCACTCGATCTGTAGTAGTTTATGCTTCTTGAACTTCATCAAGTTCAATTTTGCTCCCACTGTTTCCTTCAAGAATAAACTCCTTTTCCAAGAAGGTAGCATGTCTGGAGACAAACACCCGATGATCGGTGCAAAAGTAATACCCTAAAGTCTCTTTAGGATATCTCACAAAACTACATTTTTCGGATCGATATTCCAGCTTATCTGGGTCAACTTTCTTGACATAAGCTGGACATCCCCAAATCTTAACGTGTTTAAGACTCGGTTTCCTTTCTTTCCATATCTCATATGAAGTTTGAGGAACAGATTTTGGAAGGCACCTTATTCAGTAAATATGCTAAGGTTTCCAATGCATAACCCCATAGGAATACTGGAAGATTTACATAGCTCATCATGGACCGAACTATGTCTAACAAAGTTCGATTTCTCCTTTCAGATACCAATCTGGAGGAGTCCACTGCGAGACTATACCATTTACTTTGAGATAATCTAGAAACACTCCATTAAAGTATTCACCACCTCGATCTGATCGAAGAGTTATAATACTATGTTTGGTTGTTTCTCCACTTCATACTTATACTCTTTGAACTTTTCAAAGGCTTCAGACTTGTGTTTCATCAAACACATATCCGAATCTAGATCTATCATCTATGAAAGTAATGAAGTTTGAAAATCCACCCATGGCTTGCTTAGACATTGGTCCACATACATCTGTGTGTACCATTCCTAGCAAATTTGCAGTCCTCTCTCCATGTCTACTAAATGGAGACTGTAGTGCCACTATGAAGTGAGATTTTCATCATCCCTTTTCTTTTATTAGTTTGTTCAATCTGAAGTAAACTATGTCACATATATACAGACCATTATTTAAAGCACCACGTCCATAAAGAATATTATCTCTAAGAATAGAACATTCATTATTCTCAATAATAAATGAAAATCCAGCCAAGTCTAACATGGGAATAATATTCCTCACAATCGAGGGAACAAAATAACAATTATTTAAAACAATAGTCTTGCCCGTAGGCATATGTAAATGAAATGATTCTACATCTTCAGCAGCAACTCTTGCTCCATTTCCATCAGTAGAATCACCTCCTCTTCCTCAAGAGTCCTACTTCTCCTTGGTCCCTGCAATAAATTGCAGATTTGAGAACCACAGGCGGTATCTAATACCCAAGTAGAAATTTGATTTAATGACATATTCACTTCTATCATGAACATACCTGAATCAGAAGCGGCAGTCTCACTACCCTTCTTCTTCTTCAATTCTGCAAGGTAAACCTTGCAGTTCCTCTTCCAGTGCCCCACCTTGTTACAGTGAAAGCAAACAATTTTGCTCTTGGGGTCTTCAGCTTTTGGTGGAACCGGCTTTTCTTCACCTACTTTCTTCTTCTTGGAAGGGTTTCTCTTCCTTTTCTTAGGATTGGAACCTTCACCAATTAGAAGAACAGAACTCTTCTTAGGGGGAAAATTCGATTCCGCAGTCTTCAACATGTTGTGGAGTTCAGGCAGACTGACATCCAACTTATTCATGTGAAAGTTCATAACAAACCGCGAGAACGAACTCGGAAGCGATTGCAAGACCAAGTCTTGGCTCAGCTCCCCATCCATGGCAAAACTAAGTTGTCCAAGACGTTCAATCAAATTGATCATCTTAAGTACATGGTCATTCACAGATGATCCCTCAGACATCCTACACCCGAACAGCTCCTTCGATATCTCATATCGAGCTGTCCTCCCCGCCACATCATACAACTCTTGTAGATGCATGAGGATAGTGTGAGCATCCATATGCTCATGTTGCTTCCGTAGCTCAATATTCATGGAAGCTAGCACGATGCATTGAGCAACATTTGCATCATCTATCCACTTACGATACACAACATGTTCATCATTATGTGCATCACTAGCAGGTTCAGTAGGCTTAGGTGAGTTAATCACGTATTCCAGCTTCTCAATCCTGAGAACAATTCTCAAGTTTCGAAGCCAGTCAGCATAATTAGGACCAGTCAATTTGTGAGCATCTAGTATGCTCCTGAGTGATAGTGCAGAAGACGTAACGTACAAAGTAAATCTGTAAATGATAAACACATAACAACACTTAGCAAATATTTGATTTCATTTCAAAACACTATATGAATCGGGTCTTTATTCATAAGTGGCTCCCACTAGTTTTCCTAATTTATTCAACCCCCTACATGAAAAATTAAGCATTCATAATGCTAGTGGGAATAGGGATCCTACATTTCATTACACGACCCCGACTGTAGCACGAACCGCCATGTAATGTTCAATAGGCAGACAAATCTTGTCAATTACATCTCATGTTATTCCCTAATCAAAGTTTAGCCTCTTGAATAATTGAGTCTCGGCTGTAGCACGACAAACTCAATATTCTAAGTCAAGTCTAACCCAACATTTCGTACAGTTGAATCAGTCCCCAAAGGCCCACGGCTGTAGCACGTACCGACCTTTAGATTCTTATTCAATGTACATATCTCTATGTAATAGACAAGTATTTCTTATTTCGAAATCAAAGCCCTCGGCTGTAGCATGAACCGACAATAATTCAAAAATAAGAACTACTTTTCTATCATGTTGGAAGGCTATGACCGACACAAGCCCGTTGTGTCATTGGCCAATTACTACTTGATATTATTTAATTTTAGAGGGATTATATTATGTTACAATCATAATCATATTATAAAGAAATTCTTCCTTTTAAATTAAATATTTCAAATCAATAATCAATAATCAAATGATTCCCAGATCGGGTGGAGCATTGTCAAGAGGCGTCACTTAATAACCCTTTCTTACAGATAGAAATCTGTTGTTGACAGAATCATCCTTTCTCTCATATCGAAAATTCATATTCAATTACGTGTTTCACAAACACAAGAATCTCATGATTGTATTCATAATATTGTTATTAAGGTTATGAAACAATTTCACTATACTAGGTTGTCTAACAAACGCCTTATGTTCATTCAAGTTCACCTAAATCTATCATCGCATGATAAACTAAGCATATATCATATATATCAACATGAATAAACATCAAGGTAGGCATGTTATATCATCTAGCACATTAGTCTAAGCATTATACATCTCTATGTATCACATGAAGCATTTAAAAACAATTAAAAACAGTCAAAAACAGCTTTAAAACACTTCATGGAAATATAAACAGTTCAAAACTTTTATATAAACTAAAATTGATCACTCCATTAGACCCGTCTCGGAAAAACGAATCCAACGGTATATTGCACGCCCAAAACGGAGTTACAAAACTCCCAGAAAATCAATTATAAAATCAACAGACGGGCTGTAACGCATTACAGGAACGCGTTACAAGCCCTGTAACGCATTCCGGTGATGCGTTATGGGTGTAACGCATTCCGTGAATGCGCCACAGGTGTGTAACGCATTCCCGGAATGCGTTACACCCCTATATTTTTTTTTTATTTTACAGCCGCCTGACAGATTCTTTTCTCGGTTGCCGTGCCTGACAACTGACCTGTACCTGTAGCTTTTCTATCCGTGCAGCAGAAGACAGAATACAACACAGACAGTACAAATATATATACATACATGCAATTTTTATATATATATATATGATTATTTAATTACGAATTTAATTGAAATAATTTCAAAAATTCATAATAAAAAATCTATACATCATAAAATTATGAAAAAAATACCCAGACGATCTACAACACTTGTAGAACCCAGATCAGCAATCAAAATTATTCTGAGAAACGATTTCTCATAAGACAAAATTAATCCATAATATAACTTGTAAAAATCATAATTAATTCATACAAGCACATAAAATTCTGAATTTTTTACCACAAATCTATATGCATACAACCTATGCTCTGATACCAATGTTGGACTTTTAATGCAGCGGGGTCATGGCAAAATACTTTTACACATATAATTCTGAATAAAAGCATATAAATCGTGAATAAAAATTCGAGGGATCAAATCTAACCTTTAAAATAATTCGGAGACAACGATCAGATATCCTTAGCAGTTGCTCCTCAAGTGTGAAGCACTCCACCGGTATCCACCAAGAAAACGATGTTAAGGAGGAGGAAGGAGGTGGAGAGAATTGGGTTTTCCAAACTTTTTGGGTTTTCGGGTTTCGAGGTTGGAATAAAATTAGGGTCTATAATAGTGTATTTATAGGCAAAATTTTCAGCTGGAATTTTCCCATAAATATTATTATTATTATCCCATTTATTATTCTCATTAATAATTAAAATACCTTTTAATCATTAATCCTTTTTCTAAACACTTTAGAAATAATTCTCTCTCTTGATTTAATTTCCAAAAATTAAATCCTTTAATTAATAATATTAAGAACTTTTCTTAATTAATTTATAATCAATTAAATCTCATTTAATCAATTATTAAATTTGCCAATTAATTATTTATTTCATAAATAAATAATTATTAGCCATTATTAATTAATTCCTCCACCATTAAATCATTCTCTTTTTTATGGTGTGACCCTGTAGGTTCAATATTAAGCCGGTAGTAGAAATAAATAATAATAAAACTATTTTATCATTATTTATATAAATTCTCTAACTTATTAAATATGATTAATTAATTAATCACATTTATTCTACACCGTGAGGGATACTTCTCAGCATATCGCGACTATCCGGATAATATGAATTCACTGCTTTAAATACCAAGAACCTATTCAGTGAATAGTTACCGTACAATAAACTCCTTCTACCCTACAATGTTCCGATTAAATACAAGGCATGGATCTCGTGTCAAGCCTATCTAATTCAATCACTTGCTTACCATTTACTATGCGTAGTTCTATGCAAATTAGAAACTCCTTTCTAATTTCATTCACTCTGGCCAGAGATTCCTGAACTAGAATAAGTGGATCAGCCTTGAACATTCGCTTCCTTCACTGGAAGGGGTAGATCCTTTATTGATCATACACTATCTTCGTGTACAAATTCCTATACCCAGAAGAGCCCTAATAATTATCCATGGAGACTAAGAACTAAACCAAAGCATAGTTCAGTGTACACAAGATGACTATGATGACCTCAAGTCTAAGGATACTTGTACAACTATCACTAAGCGAATAACTGTTGACACGTGAGTGAACTCCATCAGTTGTTCAGCTGGGCGAGTCATGTTCAGTGAACTTATTCCATAATAGGCACCTACATACTAGCTATAGTGTCACCACATAAATGTCTATGAGAACAAACATCCTTCATAATGAAGCAAGCATAGTATGTACCGATCTTTGCGGATTATTAATTACCAGTTAGTAATCCTATGACCAGGAACTATTTAAGTTTAGAGTTATCATCTTTTTAGGTCTCACTATTATGATCTCATCATAATCCATAAAAAGCTTTACTCTAAACTATGGTATATCTTATTTAAACACTTAAATAGATAAAACCCGTAATAAAATCAAAACAAGTCTTTATTAATATCAATGAAATCAAAACAGATTACATAAAAGTTATTCCTAAATCCTAATACATGATTGGACTTAGGACATATTCCTTTCAATATCCATGAATTAAAATTATTTCTTAAATCTCTGCATGTTAGTTATAGGGATCAACCCCTAGAGAATAATAGAATCAAGAGTGAAAACTCTAAGTTAAAGAAAAGGAATGATCACCTAAAATTGAGTTGCTTTCCATGCTGGAAATTCAAAAAGAAAGAGATAATGTTGTTTATGTTAAAGAAAAACTGTTAGAAAAACATGCTTATCTAGAAAATGAGTTGGCTAAAGAAAGAGAAATTATTAAGCTTCTGACTAACTCAAGAAAAATAACTCAGGAAATTTTAAAGAATGGATGTTGGGGATCAGGATTAGGATATGCTAATAGATCTAATTTTGATAAAAAATTTGGAAAAGAAACTGAGAAAACTAAACCAGTAACTATTGATACCAAGGTTAAACTAGACGAGGTTCAGTTGAAGCCCATTAAGTTTAATCCAAGTGTTTCTGCATGTGTAAATACTGATAGTAAGAATGTTAACATAAACTCTTATATGAAGTCTTCTGCAACATATGTTAACAGGCTTAAAAAGCCCAAAGGATCCAAGCAAGTATGAGGCCTTAAAAACACTAACTGATTTTAAATACTGATTGCAGGGTAACATGATAAATTCTCTAGTCTTGGACAGTGGATACTCATGACATATGACTGGTTATAAATCTCTGCTACCAGAGTTTAAGGAAAAAGCTTGCCCAAGTGTTTCTTATGGAGATGGAAACTTTGGAAAAATCTTGGGATATGGCAAAATCAAAATTGGGAATGTCATCATTGAAAATATAGCTCTGGTTGCAGGACTCAAGCATAATTTGATCACTTTGAATCAAATCTGTGATAGAGGTTATCATGTGAATTTCTATGAAGAATATTGTGAAATTGTCAGTAAGTCTAATGGCAAGATTGTAATGACTAGTGTAAGACATGGTAGTCTATATGAAGCCAGGGTCTCCACAAATACTGATGAATCAGAAGTTTGTCTACTTAGTAGAGCATCTGTGCAAGACAGCTGGAACTGGCATAAAAGACTTTCTTACCTCAATTTCAACAATATCAATGAACTTGTGAGGAAAGATCTTGTGAGAGGATTGCCCAATGCAGTGTTTACTCCTGGTGGCTTATATGACTTATGCCATAAAGCCAAGCAAATAAAAACATCTTTCAAGAGTAAAACTGAATCCTCCATTCTTGAACCATATCATCTACTTCATACTGATCTCTTTGGTCCAACCAATGTTATGTCGATTGCCAAGAAGAGTTATGTACTTGTAATTGTTGATGAATATACAAGATACACATGTGTGTATTTTCTGCACACCAAGGATGAATCTCCATCCATTCTTCTTGATCATGTGAGAAAGCCGGAAAAAGGATCAACATACAAAGTGAAGATCATTAGAAGTGATAATGGAACTGAATTCAAGAACAATTCTATAGAAGAGTTCTGCAAATACAAGGGGATAAAACAAGAATTTTCTGCTCCTGAAACTCCACAACAAAATGGAGTTAAGAATAGAACTCTCATAAAAGCTGCAAGAACCATGCTAGAGGAAGCAAGATTGTCTACCTACTTATGGGTTGAGGCTGTGCAAACTGTTTGCTTCACACAAAATGCAACTTTGAATAACAGGCATGAAAAAACACCATTTGAGATGGTGAAGGGAAATAAGCCAAATGTTAAGTACTTTCACATTTTTGGTTGCAAGTGTTTTGTTCTCAAAACTCATCCAGAGCAGTTTACCAAATTTGATCTAAAAGCTGATGAAGGCTTTTTTGTTGGATATCTATTGTCTACAAAAGCCTTCAGAGTTTACAACCTGAGAACAAGGACAATCATGAAATATATACATGTATCTTTTGATGACAAGAAGATTACTGGTCTAGAAGATGCAGATGACCATGATAAGTTGAGATTTAAAAATGAAGTACCATATGGAGAACAGTTAAATCCTGATATGGTAAATCCTGAAATCACTCCAAGCTCTGATGATCCACATTACAATGGAAATTCTTCAAATACTAAAGCACATGTTGAGGGGGAGCAACATGATTCAAATCCAGAGTCTTCTACAAGTGATTCAACTCAAGGAACATCAATAAATAAGTCATCAGACTCTCATTCCTCAAATTCTGATGAGTCAAATACTGATAGCAGTGGGAATATTAATTCAGGGGGAGCATCAGGACATGATAGCGGTACAAGTCAAAGAAATAACAGAGAGTTCATGGATCAAGGGGAGGTTCTTCTTCAAGGAGTCAACTTCCATCTGCAATAAAATAGTCTAAGTCACACACACCTAACTTAATCATTGGAAATCCTGATAGTGGTGTAAGAACCAGGAAAGCCACTCAAAATGAATGTCTCTACCATTTTTTTCTATCTCAAACTAAATCCAAGAAAGTGGAAGATTCTCTTCAAGATGTTGATTGGATAACAACAATGCAAGAAGAGCTTAATGAATTTGAAAGGAACAAAGTCCGGACTCTTGTGCCAAGACCAAAGAATAGACCAGTTGTTGGTACAAAATGGGTGTTCAGATACAAAACTGATAGTGAGGGCATTGTTACAAGAAATAAAGCAAGACTGATTGCAAAGGGATATTCACAGTAAGAAGGCATTGATTATGATGAGACTTTTGCTCCAGTTGCTAGGCTTGAGACAATCGGAATTTTTCTAGCCTATGATGCTCACAAAAAGTTTAAAATATTCCAAATGGATGTAAAGAATGTATTTCTGAATTGAGAACTCGAAAAGGAAGTTTATGTTGAACAGCCTCCACGGTTCATTGATCCAAAATATCCAGATCATGTCTACTTACGGGATAAAGCACTCTATGGACTAAAACAAGCTCCAAGAGCCTGGTATGAAACATTTGCTCTATTTCTATTAGAAAATGGTTTCACAAGAGGTACAACTGATAAAACTCTCTTTTATAAATACTATGGTAAGGACTTATTATTAGTATATATATATATATTAATGATATCATTTTTGGTTCTACTAATGATAAACTTTGTGAGAGATTTACAAAGCTAATACAGTCTAGATATCAAATGAGTATGATGGGAGAATTGAATTATTTTCTGTGGTTACAAGTAAAATAGACTGATGAAGGGATCTTCATAAATCAATTCAAATACACCAGAAATTTGCTCAAAAGATTTGGAATGCAAGATAGTTCAACTGCATCAACTTCCATGGCCACTCCAACCAAGTTATATTTAAATACTGGTTCATCAGTAGATATAACTAACTACAAAGGTATGATTGGCTCACTCCTATATTTGACTTCTAGTAGACCTGATATCATGTATGCTACCTGTCTATGTGCAAGGTTCCAAGCTGATCCAAGGGAACCTCATCTATTAGCTGTGAAAAGAATTTTTAAATATCTCAAAGGCACTATAAATCTTGGATTATGGTATTCTAGAGATTCAGATTTTAAGCTAATTGGATATTCAGATGCTGATTTAGCAGGATGCAAAATAGACAGGAAAAACACTTCTGGAAGCTGCCAATTTCTTGGTAGCATATTGGTTTCTTGGTTTAGAAAGAAACAAAAGTCAATTTTCACATCAACTGCAGAAGCTGAATATATTATTGCAGAAGTTGTTGTGCTCAAATTATATGGATGAAGAATCAGTTGTTGGATTATGGGTTAGACTATTATGTTATTCCTATATATTTTGATAATCAAAGTGCTATTGCAATGACAGGAAATCCATTACAATATTCGATGACTAAACACATCATCGTTGGGTACCATTTCATAAGGGAATATGTGGAAGAAGGTACATTGGAATTGGTCTTTGTTCCAACAGATTAGCAATTAGCAGATATATTCACCAAGCCTCTTTGTGAAACTACCTTCAAAAGATTGGTGAATGAATTGGGAATGATATCAGGACATTTCTCAAACTCCGATAATTAAGGAATAAGTACTGATAGTTAGAGTATAATATCTTATTATTATGTATCAGTACTTGCTAAATACTGATTATAGTGTTAAATTCTAATGTCATGAAAGCATGCAATTAACTTCTATTGATCCTGGCCAGTAGTTGCATGTTAAAATATGATTATGTTTATAAACTCTGATATTGGTCAAACTTGTTTTGACTGATAAATCCTGATAGTAGTTGTTAAATTCTGATATTGTTCAAACTTGTGTTGACTGATAAATCCTGATAGTTGTTGATTAAATACTGATAATGGTTAGACTCTGATTGACTATTATATTCTGATGATAATTTTGAATTTATTCAAATATTGTTTTAATCAATATTTTAATAATAGGTTTGAATTTATTTGCAAGTGGTTAATGTTTGCATAATTACGGTTGTTTACATAATGGCGTGAGGATATGAAAAATGTTCAGTTGATACAAAATTTTATTCTCGGAAATTATGCATTCAGTAAGACACATTTACATGATTATTTTTATAGTCAATCATATACTGCCACGTGTCCCACTATATTGAAACATTTCTAAATTAGTTGAGTGATGTGTTAGACAAAATCAATTCTTGATTTCAATTAACACTCTACTTATCTCTATTATTTTTCTCTCTGTTACTTTACCTTCTCACACCCGTAAACTCTGAAACCCAAAGTTTTGTTCGAATTTTTTTTCTTGCAAATTAACCATGACTTCACATGTTGCTTCTAAACCATTTAGTTATGGTGGTGAAAAGTTTCTGACCAGCAACTATTATATTATTCTGGATAACAACAGTGTGAATATCGATTTTCACATTTTTCAAGACTTTCTCAGATCCAGTGAGATTGGGGTTGCTCTTACAGAACCCACAACTATCTCCGGTGACCAGGTGCTCTCTATCTGGAAAACTGGAGTGTATGATGATGGATGTGACAAAGTAACTCCAAGCTTGGTGTTTGAGTTTGATAGGAAGAGAAGGGTAGTTACTCCTCAGACTGTAAGAGATGCATTACAGCTGCCTGGACATAACTCCTACTTTGTGTTTGTGGGAGATGCTGAAATAACGAGGTTCTTTAGGGAGATTGGTTATGACAAGGACTTGAAGAACCTTGGTTAGTTGAAAAGGAATGGACTCAGGAAGGAATGAAATTTCTTCTTTAACTGCATTACAAAGGCCCTCAACAACAAATCTTCTAATTTTGATGCTCTGCCCATCATGACACAACATATAGGGTACTCTCTGATTCATGGTTCAAATTATGATTTTGGTAGAGTAGTCTTGTCTTTTATAGGTGATAGATTAACTGCTGATAGATATACTGTATATTATGCTAGATTCTGTCAATTAAATTTTCAATGTCTGTTTCCTTGATATCTCTTTCCCCTCTAATCAAATAGTGTTAGTATTTAAATTGACAAAAATGGCTTTTTCTGACTTAATTTCACAAGATGAAAAGAAGATAAATTTAGCTCCTTTGAGGTTGCCTTTGGTTGCTAGGAACCTGCTCATTGCAAGGCTCCCTGTGACTTATATTTTACCTAACAGGCAGAGTGCTCAGTTACAGGCCATAACTATTGGAAACCCTTTTGTAGCTAACCCAAGCACAAAAACCCAACATAAACACAACCACCACAACAATCACAAACAGAAGCCACCTCAGGTGTCTCCCAACAGACACATGTTGAAAAAAGAAATAAAGAATTGGCTAAGAGGGCTACAAATCCTAATGTAGCTAAGTCAAAAGCTGAAGCAAAACAAGTTTCTCATTCTTCTAAACCTTCAGAATCTGTCAAGAGGAAACTTTTGCTTGCTGGATTAGAATCAGATTCAGATGAGAACAATGCTACCTTATCCTCTAAATTTCCAAACATTTCATCTAGTTCTTCTCCAAGACCAGTTGTACTACCAACTGAAGAGGGCACAACTACTTATGTTGTTCAAAGTGCCAAAAATCTTAATACCGATACAAGTCCAAGGCTAAAGAAAAGAAGACTGATGTTAGGTAATGAATTACACACAGAGGGGGGGATGTGTTTTTGTGTTTTTATGCTTTTCTTGAACTATTTATGGTTGTGAACAAAGTAAATCAAATCTTGTAGTGAAATGTGTTAATGTAGAAATTAAACATGCAATAATAAAGAACACAGATCTTTTCAAAACTCACTTAATTTTATATTAAAATTAAGAATATTTTGCTATAAAATTTCCAGGCTCTTTGTTGATAAAAAGCTTAGTTTCTTTTCTTGAGAGTATACAAGAGTTTTTTTATCTTAATTGTTACTTCCCACAAAGAACCAGCGTTAACTTTATAATTTAGTTAACTGCTGGTTTACACAATGTATAATAAGACATGCTATTAACTTTAGTAAACTGTCACTTGTCATTTCCATTTTAGGAAAAGTATATCTTCCATTTATGGCTTAGCATATCTTTTGCATATTATGTTAACTTTGATTTTCCTTTGTCAGTTAATCTTTACCCTTAATCTTGCACACTCTTCAAGCTACTTTTTGTAGACTTGTCAATCCAGCTGTCTGCAAATTGTACTTTGAGATTTTACCTCGAGATCTCCAGTTTGGTCTATAGAGAACTTGACATCTCGATAAGTATATTGGCTTATCGATATCTATAATACTCCATAGTAAATTTGACTTGTAGAGGTCTCTGAGTTCTCTATAAGAGAATTTGGCTTGTCGAGATCTCTATTCACTTTGACTTATCGATTTCTCTGAGTTCTCTAGTGGCTTATTGACTTGTCGATAACTCAAAGTTCTCTAGTCAAATTTGACTTGTCGATAATTCAGAGTTCTCTAGTGAGTTTTGACTTATCGATATCTCTGAGTTCTCTAGTGGAATTTGACTTATCGATAATTCAGAGTTCTCTAATGAATGTTGACTTGTCGATAACTCTGAGTTCCCCAGTAAAGAAATGACTTGTCAATATCTCCAATCTTCATGTCTTCAACTTGGCTTGTCGATATCTCTGAGTTCTCTAGTAGCTTTCCTGAGTTCTCTATAAGACTAAATCTGTGACTTGTAGAGATCTTGACTTAGAACATTTTTCCCAAAACAGATTCATTCAAATCCAAGCTTCTTCATAATTCTTCTGAAGCATGATCTTCTTGATCTTCTTCTAGATAGAATTCTCAGGCTTGATACTGTTTAAAAGAAAAAGACTTCAGTCTGCTCTTTGATATTTTTACAGACTTTAATGATACAATACAAAATGCAAACTAAGATTACAGTACAACTTACTTAGGGTTGTCAATTTGACTTAGTCTTGTTAAAGTACAGGCATGTCTTGCACAACAATCTCCCCCAATTTGTGAGAAGATTGCTTAACACAAATTCATGCATGTTAACAAGACTAACCCCAAGTTTTGATGGAAGTTAAGATTAAAACATACAAATTGACAAAATTATAACCTTTATACATTAGAAAATTTACAGAGTCTAAGTGGTCACAAGCATTAGGTAAAAACTGTTTTTGCTTCTGTTTCTTCTCTAAGGATATCCCTTAATTGAACAAGAATTTCAAGTTTTTCTACAATAGGTGTCCCACTTAGAGCTTCTACTAGTTTAATCATGGCTTCCATTGGATAACCACTGTCTATTAAATCAATTCTAAATCTTGAGAATTGGCCAACTTGATGTTAAGGAACCTTCCATCTTTAGAGATTCTGCTATTTCCTTTTGCTTTCAGTTCTTCTGATCTTTTGATATACATTTCAATCTCTTCATCATACTTCCTTTTTCTTTCCTCATATTCATCTTCATTTCTTCTTCTTCTTTCTTCCCTTTCAATCAACCACTCAGCTAGAACATATCTCCATACTCTTGTAGCAGTATCCTTGTCCTTCAACAAACTTATCACTCTTTTGAATTCTGTTGGAGAAAAAGTGTCCATCAAATTGCTGTCAAGAAAAGTGAAGGACCCATCTTGAAAGTAGATTCTTACTTCCTTTAGAGTAACAACTCAGACCCTAACTATTTTCTCAGCCAGTTGTTGGAAATAATCTTCATCTGAACTGCACCAGTTTAAGGGTAGAAAATCATTCTGCTTAAAATAATTTCAGATGGCCTTTTCAGTAACTTCAACTTTTTCTGTAGACTTAGTTTTCTTAGGTTTTCTCCCAACAAATTTGAAATGAATTTTATGTGATGTTTTGACAGTAGGTAAGGTTGAGATTTTCCTAAGAGATGTTTGGCTTGTGGTGACTGGAATTTTTAGAAAAGAATTAGCAGTTTGTCTGTATAGAAAATTGGGCTTAGAGGCTTGAGATGATTTGATGTTTGAGGTTGTTGATCTTGAAGGTTGAGCTAAAGGTTGAGCTAGTTGTGTTTGGATTTTCTGGGTTTGATGTGGTTCTGAACCATCATGCATTCTCTTGCTTCTTTTCTCACCTCTCCTCTTACTTTTAACATCCTTCTTTTCATCCTCCTTCCTCTCTCAACCTTTGCTTCCAGCTGCCTTAGTGGATTGACTTGGATTTGAGCCAGAAGGTTTTTGATCATCTTTCTTCTGCTCATCATCATCCAAATTATCCTTGTTGATTTTAGTTTTGGGCAGGTTGGCTTCAACATTTCTAAGATATCTCCCCCACAACTTAATCATCTCTTCATCTTCAAAAGTCTTATTCTTCTTTACCTTTAAGGCAGTTTCCAGAGTCATGATTAGCTTTTTGTTATCCATGACACACTGTTTAAGGATTTGAAAGTGTTTGAAGTGCTTGGTGGTAGGACATATGTGCTTGGCTAAATGTATGCTTCTGGAAAAGCAGTCATTTGAGTATTTTTCAATTCATCTAGCAGTTGGGTGTCTTTATGGATCACAACTCTGCATTAGTTTATCAGAATATCCAACTCAGATGCCCTCCTTGAGATAAGATAATTGAGGGACACCTGCATACACCTATCTACCCCAGAGTTATTTATATTGACCCATATCCTCTTCTCCCGGAAATTGTCTTTGGTCACCAAAATCACCCTTAATGAATTTATTATTCTCTCCAAGGCCTTTTTGTAGGTGAAGAGGTTATTGTTGAGGGAAGCCCTTAGAGCCTTGAGCAATTTATCAAATTCCCTGCTCAGACTTGGTCCTTCAACAGCCCTAATAAGCCTCTCCATATCAATATCTACTTCTTGACTTAAGCTCTTTTCAGCACATTGAACATGTTGAGTGGATGATTTTGATTTTGCTAGCCTAGCCTCTATCTCCCCGTTAGTCTTGTTGACATGCATGAGAAGGGTAGTAGGTATTTCAGGCCTCACAGCTTCAGGTAGTGCAGGAAAGGGAATATTGAGCTTACCCATGATGGCCCCCAAAGCAACTGAATTTTGCATTTGTAGGTATTTGTGATAGTCCACCAAGGATTGGATGTCTTCCTGTTGACTCTGCACCAGTGTGGTGAGAGCATGCACTTGAGCTGTGAGCTGATCATTAGATGTTTGCAATGTGGAGACTTGTTGTTGAAGTGCTTGAATTTGAAGATTTGTTAAAGTAGATGCAGGTGGATGAGAGCTTGATGTAGAGATAGCAGTAGATGGTCCAAATGTAGCTTGCACAACTTTCTGAATTTATCCATGACTAGAGGTGAATGAGTGTATCTTGCAGTGTGCATTTGATCCAACTTCAACCTTTTGTCATTGGATTTAACAATGTGATCTTGAACTACTTTGTGCAAGGCTACAAAGGATTCTTTTAGCTGATTTAAACTTTTATCAATCTCACTGAGATCATATCTTGACATTTGTTCTGAGAAGATTTTGAATTTGTTTTTTATCTCAGTTTGAGAGGGGATGATTTGATCCATCTTTTCCCTGACCATCTTAATGACTTTGTCTTGATGTCCATTCAATGTGATTTGTAGAGCTTTTCCAAAGTTGTGGAAAGCCTTGATTTGAGCTTTGTAGATCTCATTGATGGCATCATACACCTCTTATGGAATGAGGGATCTGGTATTACTTCCCAGAATTATAATGTATTCCTCCCTGAATGTAGCTAGCACAACATCCATTTCTATTGTGAAGTCCTTGTCCAACCAAGTATCATAGTTAGCATCCCGACCAGCTTCATCAACAATTTTTGCTTGATTATCTTCAACATCATCCTGGTAGGAGAACATGATGGCGTGGTAGTTGATTGGATATGTTGGATGTGAGTAGTTGTTGTGAAATTTGAGCAAGGCCTCCAAGTTGATCAACTCTAAGATCTTCTATTGTAGAAGGCTGATTTTGAAAGAGATGTGTCCTAAGTCCAATCATGTATGATGATTTAGGAATAACTTTTATGTAATCTGTTTTGCTTTCATTGATATTAATAAAAGACTTGTTTTGGTTTTATTGCGGGCTTTATCTATTTAAGTGTTTAAATAAGATATACCATAGTTTAGAGTAAAGCTTTTTATGGATTATGATGAGATCATAATAATGAGACCTAAAAGATGATAAATTTAAACTTAAATATTTCCTGGTCGTAGGATTACTAACTGGTAATTAGTAATCCGCAAAGATCGGTACATACTATGCTTACTTCATTATGAAGGATGTCTGTTCTCATAGACATTTGTGTGGTGACACTATAGCTAGTATGTAGGTTCTTATTATAGAATAAGTTCACTGAACATGACTCACACAGCTGAACAACTGATGGAGTTCACTCACGTGTCAGCAGTTATTCACATAGTGATAGTTGTACAAGTATCCTTAGACTTGAGGTCATCATAGTCATCTTGTGTACACTGAACTATGCTTTGGTTTAGTTCTTAGTCTCAAGGGATAATTATAAGGGCTCTACTAGGTATAGGAATTTGTACACGAAGATAGTGTATGATCAATAAAGGATTTACCCCTTCCAGTGAAGGAAGAGAATGTTCAATGCTGATCCACTTATGCTAGTTCAGGAATCTTTGGCCAGAGTGAATGAAATTAGAAAGGAGTTTCTAATTTACATTAAATAGAACTAAGCATAGTGAATGGGAAAGCAAATGATTAAATAAGATAGGCTTGACACAAGTTCCATGCCTTGTATTTAATCGTGACATTGCGGGGTAGAAGGAATTGATTGTACGGTAACTACTCACTGAATAGGTTCTTGGTATTCTAAGCAGTGAATTCGTATTATCCGGATAGTCGCGATATGCTGAGAAGTATCCCTCACGATGTAGAATAAATATGATTAATTTATTAATTAATCATATTTAATGAATTAGAGAATTTATATAAATAATGATAAAATAGTTTTATTATTATTTATTTCTACTACCGGCTTAATATTGAACCTACAGGGTCACACCATAAAAGAGAATGATTTAATGGTGGAGGAATTAATTAATAATGACTGGTAATTATTTATTTGTGAAATAAATAATTAATTAGCAGATTTAATAATTGATTAAATGAGATTTAATTAATTCTTAATATTATTAATTAAGAATTTAATTTTGGAAATTAAATCAAGTGAGAGAATTATTTTTCTAAAGTGTTTAGAAAAGGGATTAATGATTAAAATGTATTTTAATTATTAGTTAATTGGTTAATAAGAATAATCAATTAAAGGGTTAATTATAATAATATTTTATGGAAAATTTTCAGCTGAAAATTTTGCCTATAAATATACTATTATAAACCCTATTTGCCTCAACCCAAATAATTAACCCTAATTCTAAAGTAGAACAAGAGGGAGGCAACTAATTCTCTCAACCTCTTCCTCCTCCATCACATTGTAGTTTTGGTGAATACCGGTGGAGTGCTTCACACTTGAGGAGCAGCTGCTAGGGATTTCCGTTCATCGTTCTTGGATCGCTATTAAAGACCTCCATCTTTCCATTAACGTAAAGCTTCTTAAGGAAAAGATACTGAACTACGAATCAAATATTATTTTTCGCATGGATCCTGCAGAGGGTTTCGTTTTATTTAAGATTTAAATTTACGTTTTCGTTGCGTTTATGTGCTAAAAACCCTTCAATGGTATCAGAGCTACTTGCGAAAAGTTTTTAATTCGTTTATGTGTTTAACTGTTTTCGATATATGAGCATGTACGTGATTCGCCATGATTTGATGTTGATATAACATGCTTATATATGTATGGTTTTGAATATATGATATTCATGTGAGTTGTATAATCATAAGATGATTATGTAATATGTATATATACTGATATATACATGATTTATGTTTGTTCTAATTATGAGAATCATATTAGATACGGATTCTGAATTGGCTGCTGCAGATTTGCTGAAATCTGGGTCTAGTGTCCGATTTACGCAAACGAATACCCTATTCCATAGGTAAACGAGCGTCTGAACAAAACTGATAGCTTTAGCTATCAACAACTCATCTGTAAGGCGTTTTCCGTCGTTTACTGCCCGTAAACAGTGATTCTTGTTTTTCTGATTTGATTCTGATTTTTCTGATTTTTGTCATATTTTTTTTATGATTAGATCATGGATAATATGATATGTTAATATCAGATTATGTGTTTTAACATGCTTTTATGTGTTGTATGAGCATGGTGGATGGTTATGGCCTTTCGACCTTAGTGTAATGGTTTTGGTTTTGGTTTTAAATACGACTTGCATGTCGTTAATCTTTGTAATCATAAATCTCGAAAGTAACTCGAGTTATTCTTGTAAGTTCATTAGATTAGTTTTACTTTCAATCTATGTAATGTAATTGAAGACTCAAGAAGGCTATCCAATGGAGGTGATACAAAGAAGAAGACGAGGCATACAAGAAGTCTAAACAAAGAAGAAGACTTATGTAATAAGTAGTTGTATTTATTTCCATCATCATAAACCAAACACATTTACTTTATTGCACTTTACATTTACTTATTTATTTAATTTTATATATGAGATATATGAGATATATGCCTATGTTTACTATGCGATGATAGATTTAGGTGAACTTAAATCAATATAAGGCGTGCTCTAGAAAATCTAGAATAGGAATCGTTTCTTGCCTTAACAATAATATTATGAATACAATCATGAGATTCTTGTATTTATGAAACACGTAATTAAATATGAATTTTCAATATTGATAGAAAGGATGATTCTGTCAAAAGCAGATTTCTATCTGTAAGAAAGGGGTATTAAGTGACGCCTCTTGACAATGCTCCCCCCGATCTGGGAATCATCTGATTATCGATTATTGATTTGAAATATTTAATTTAAAAGGAAGTATCTCTTTATAATATGATTATGATTGTAACATAATATAATCCCTCTAAAATTAAATAATATCAAGTAGTAATTGGCCAATGACACAACGGGCTTGTGTCAGTCATAGCCTTCCAACATGGTAGAAAGTGGTTCTTATTTTTAAATCATTGTCGTTTCGTGCTACAGCCGAGGGCTTTGATTTCGAAATAAGAAATACTTGTCTATTACATAGAGATGTGTACATTGAATTAGAATTTAAAGGTCGTTACGTGCTACAGCCGTGGGTCGTTGGAGACTGATTCAATTGTACGAAATGTTGGGTTAGACTTGACTTAGAATATTGAGTTTGTCGTGCTAAAGCCGTGACTCAATTATTCAAGAGACTAAAGTTTTTTTAGGGAATAACATAAGATGTAATTGACAAGAGTTGTCTGCCTATTGAACATCACATGACGTTTCGTGCTACAGCCGAGGTTGTGTGATGGAATGTAGGATCCCTATTCCCATTAGCATTATGAATGCTTAATTTTCACTTAGGGGTTGTATAAATTAGATAAACTAGTGGGAGCCACTTATGAATAAAGACCCGATTCATATAATGTCTTGAAATGAAATTGAATATTTGCTAAGTGTTGTTATTTTTTCATCATTTACAGATTTACTATATTCGTTATGTCTTCTGCACTATCACTCCGGAGTATACTAGATGCTCACAAGTTGACTGATCCTAATTTTGCTGACTGGCTTCGAAGCTTGAGAATTGTTCTCAGGGTTGAGAAGCTGGAATATGTGCTTGACTCACCTAAGCCTACTGAACCTGCTAGCGATGCACATAATGATGAACATGTTGTGTATCGTAAGTGGATAGATGATGCAAATGTTGCTCAATACATCGTGCTAGCTTCCATGAATATTGAGCTACAGAAGCAACATGAGCATATGGATGCTCACACTATCCTTATGCATCTACAAGAGTTGTATGATGTGGCAGGGAGGACATCTCGATATAAGATATCGAAGGAACTATTCGGTTGTAGGATGTCTGAGGGATCATCTGTGAATGACCATGTACTTAAGATGATCAATTTGATTGAACGTCTTGGACAACTTGGTTTTGCCATGGATGGGGAGCTGAGCCAAGACTTGGTCTTGCAATCACTTCCGAGTTCATTCTCGCAGTTTGTTGTGAACTTTCACATGAATAAGTTGGATGTCAGCCTGCCTGAACTCCACAACATGTTGAAGACCGCGGAATCGAATTTTCCCCCTAAGAAGAGTTCTGTTCTTCTAATTGGTGAAGGTTCCAATCCTAAGAAAAGGAAGAAGAACCCTTCCAAGAAGAAAAAAGTAGGTGAGAAAAAGCCGGTTCCACCAAAAGCTGAAGA
Source organism: Apium graveolens (assembly GCF_009905375.1). Classification (NCBI taxonomy): domain Eukaryota; kingdom Viridiplantae; phylum Streptophyta; class Magnoliopsida; order Apiales; family Apiaceae; genus Apium; species Apium graveolens. Next base: position 73,418,680 of record NC_133652.1, on the reverse strand, counting down.
CCCCAAGAGCAAAGCTGTTTGCTTTCACTATAGCAAGGTGGGGCACGGGAAGAGGAACTTCAAGTTTTACCTTGCAGAATTGAAGAAGAAGAAGGGTAGTGAGACTACCGTTTTTGATTCAGGTATGTTCATGATCGAAGTTAATATGTCACTAAGTCAAATTTCTAATTGGGTATTAGATAACGCCTGTGGTTCTCATATTTGCAATTCGTTGCAGGGACTAAGGAGAAGTAGGACTCTTGAAGAAGAGGAGGTCATTCTACAGATGGAAAATGGAGCAAGAGTTGCTGCTGAAGCTGTAGGATCATTTCATTACATATGCCTACGGGCAAGACTATTGTTCTAAATAATTGTTATTTTGTTCCCTCGATTGTGAGGAATATTATTTCTATTCCATGTTAGACTTGGCTGGATTTTCGTTTGTTATTGAGAATAATAAATGTTCAATTCTTAGAGATAACGTTCTTTATGGAAGTGGTATTTTAAACAATGGTCTGTATGTATGTGACGTAGAGCATAATTTACTACAAATTGAACATACTAATAAAAAAAAGGGATGATGAAAATCTTACTTTCTTGTGGCACTGCGGACTTGGTCATATTAGTGAAAATAGACTGCGGACATTGCATAAGGAAGGGTTACTTGACCCCTTTGATTTTGAATCATATCCTACATGGGAGTCTTGTCTATTGGCTAAAATGACCAAATCTCCATTTAGTGGACATGGAGAGAGGGCTGCAGATTTGCTAGGATTGGTACACACAGATGTATGTGGACCAATGTCTACGCAATCCATGGGTGGATTTTCATACTTCATTGCTTTCATAGATGATTGATCTAGATTCAGATATGTATATTTGATGAAACACAAGTCTGAAGCCTTTTAAAAGTTCAAAGAATATAAGTATGAAGTGGAGAAATAAACCAAACATAGTATTATAACTCTTCGATCAGATCGAGGTGGTGAATACTTGAATGAAGAGTTTGTAGCTTATCACAAAGAAAATGGTATAGTCTCCCAGAGGACTCCTCCATATACTCCACAGTTGAATGGGGTATCTGAAAGGAGAAATCGAACTTTGTTAGACATGGTTCGGTCCATGACGAGCTATGCGAATCTTCCAGTATTCCTATGGGGTTATGCATTAGAAACCTCAGCATATTTACCGAATAAGGTGCCTTCCAAATCTGTTCCTCAAACTCCATATGAGATATGGAAAGAAAGGAAACCGAGTCTTAAACACGTTAAGATTTTGGGATGTCCAGCTTATGTCAAGAAAGTTGTTAGATATATTTGATAATGTCATGACTAATATGATTTATGTTTAGTTTTCAGATCTTACTTAACAAGACAAATCAGTACTTAACTGGGAATCAGTACTTATACTGGAAGTCAGGACTTAAGGATATCAGTACTTATATTATTAGGAGATAATCATCAGAAGATGGATATCAGAACTTAAGTGCTGAAGGACGTTCAGATAAGGACAGTAGCTGATTAAAGGAAAAAAGATCGAGATAAACATAAGAAGAGATATGCATGAAGAAGGAATTCTATGAAGAATAGAATACTTGGAAGAAAAGATATCTGATTGATATATTTTAGGAAGCAGAATTATATTCCATATTAATTAGCGATTATCTTGTAACTGTGTAGTATATAAACACAAACATTGGGTTTACACTGGAAGTGTTATTATATTTGATAAGATTATTCATTGTAACCCTAGCAGCTCTCATGATATTTGTTCATCACTGAGAGGTAACAGTTCCATACTGTAACAGAGTTAATTGTTTCAATAAAGTTTGTTTTCTGTTACTTGAAATATTAAAAGTTCGATTTGATTGTATTTTACACTGTATTCACCCCCTCTACAGTGTGTGTGACCTAACAAGTGGTATCAGAGCCTATCTGTTGCAGTTGCAGGTGAAGCAGCAAAGACCGTACCAAAGGAAAAGAGTGATTATACTGCTGAAGATATCGCATCAATTGCTAAGGATGCTAAGGTACGACACTTACTGCATAGTGCCATTGATAATGTAATGTCAAATAGGGTAATCAACTGCAAGAATGCTAAGGAGATATGGGATGCTCTGGAAACAAGGTGTCAGGGAACTGATACAATTAAGAAGAACAGGAAGACAATACTCACTCAAGAGTATGAACACTTTGACTCAAAGGCTAATGAATCATTGACTGATTTATATGATAGATTTGTCAAACTCTTGAATGATCTATCACTGGTTAATAAGGAGTATGATCTTGAAGATTCAAACCTTAAATTCCTGTTAGCTCTTCCTGAATGTTGGGATTTGAAGGCAACAACAATAAGAGACAACTACAGTCTTGATGAAACAATTCTTGATGAAATTTATGGAATGCTCAAGACTCATGAACTTGAGATGGAACAAAGAAGCAAGAGGAAAGGAGGAAAGTCAAGGACAGTTGCTCTTAAGGCTGAAGAAGAATCCCCCAAGGCAGTTACCTCAAGGAAAGACAAGGGTAAAGCTCTTTTCACAAAGTCTGATACTGAGTCATCAAGTTCTGAAAGTGATGATGACTCAGATTCTGAAAGCTTGCCTGAGACTGATGCTGATGAGGATATGATGAAGCTGTGTGCTCTTATGGTGAAAGGGATCACAAAGATTGCATACAGGAAGTTCAGGAAGGGAAAGAAGTTTTCCAGGAAAGGCATAAGTTCTGATAAGAAGAATTTCAGAAGATCTGAAGGCAGAGGAGGAAAGTCTGTTAGAGGAGATTATACCAATGTCAAATGCTATAACTGTGGTGAAAAAGGCCACATATCTCCTGATTGCAAGAAGGTAAAGGGTGACAAAGGCAAGGCTCTTGTCACAAAGCAGAAAAGCTAGACAAACACCTCAGACTCTGAAAGTGAGGAGAACTATGCGTTGATGGCAAATGCTGATAAAGAAAGTGCTGAGAGCAGTTCTGAAGCTGCTGAAACAAAGGTACCTCAGACTACTTATGTTTTTCATACTGATGATATTAATGAGTTGAGAAGATATCTTAAAACCATGTTTGTTAGTTATAGAGATCAAACTTTAACATGTGAAAGATTAACTTCTGAAAATCTTGCTTTTAAGAAAAGAAATGATTTCTTAGAAAAAGAGTTAGTTATGTTCCATCAAACTCAGAAGGATAGAGATAATGCTTTTTATGTTAGGGATGAAGTGCTAAAAATGAATGAATCTCTAAAAACTGACTTAGAAAAGGAAAGAGAGATAATCAGGACTTGGACTAACTCTGGCAGAACAACTCAAAATTTGCTAAGTAGTGAAAATTGGAAAGAGGGCTTAGGTTATGGAGAGGATAAGAATGATAAAGGAACTGTAGAAATTAAGCCTGTTCTTAAGCAAAAGCCAAAGTTAAAACCTGTTAAGTTTGTAACTGTAAAGTCTGATAATGATAAATCAGAAGTTAGAGAGGGATTAACTTCTGACAAACTAAAACAGGAAAAGACAGTTGAAGTAAACATAGGCTTAATGACTAAGAAGCAGCTTAAGCATAAGCTGAAAGATGTTAAGAATGTAAACAAGGTAAAATTACCTAGGTAAAATAGGAATGGAAAGAAAGGTGTGAATAAAAGCAATGATTATAAACCTGTTCCTGATGCTCCTAGGAAAACATGTCATAACTGTGGAAGTTCTAACCATCTGGCTTCTTTTTGCAGGAAGAATAAGAACATTAACTCCTTACCTTCAAAATCAGGAGTTAAGAGTCAGTCTGTTAGATATAAACCACAAAATCCTTGTTTTCATTGTGGTAGTTTATGGCATTCCATTTATACTTGTAAGGAATATCATAGTTTGTACTATGATTATTATCAATTAAAACCTTCTTTGAAGAAAGTTTCCATTGTTTCTTCTAGTGTAAATTCTGATTCAAAGTCTGATAGTGTAAGTTCTGATAAGAAAAATGTTAACATAAACTCTGATGCTAAATCCGCTGCAAATGTTAACAAACTTGATAAGGCCAAAGGATCCAAGCAAGTATGGGTCCTTAAAACTAATCATTAGTGGTCTTTGTGATTGCAGGGCAACAGGAAAAATATTCTAGTTCTGGACAGTGGATGTTCAGGACATATGACTGGAAATAAAGCCCTGCTATCGGACTTTGTGGAAAAAGCTGGCCCAGGTGTTTCTTATGGAGATGGCAACATTGGAAAAACATTGGGATATGTCAATATCAATCTAGGGAATGTCATCATTAAAGATGTAGCTCTGGTCTCAGGACTTAAACATAATTTGCTGAGTATAAGTCAAATCTGTGACAGAGGTTATCATGTTGATTTCTTTGAAGAACACTGTGAAGTTGTGAGTAAATCTAAAGGCAAAGTTGTTCTGAAAGGATACAGGCGTGGTAACATTTATGAAGCTAAGCTTTCAACAAGTACTGATGGTTCTGCAATCTGTCTGATGAGTAGAGCATCAATTGAAGAAAGCTGGAATTGGCACAAGAAACTCTCTCATTTAAATTTCAACAATATAAATGATCTAGTCAAGAAAGATCTTGTGAGAGGACTGTCAAAGTCAGTATTTGCTCCTGATGGCCTTTGTGATTCTTGTCAGAAGGCCAAACAAAGAAAATCTTCATTTAAGAGCAAGACTGAATCATCAATTCTTGAGCCTTATCATCTATTACATGTTGATCTATTTGGTCCAGTGAATGTCATGTCTATTGCAAAGAAGAAATATGCGTTGGTCATAGTAGATGATTTCACCAGATACACATGGGTGTATTTCTTGCACACAAAAAATGAAATAACATCTATCTTGATTGATCATGTCAAACATCTGGATAAATTGGTCAAAGATTCTGTGAAAACCATAAGGAGTGATAATGGCACTGAGTTCAAGAATTTGATAATGGAAGAGTTCTGCAAAAACCATGGAATTAAGCAGGAATTTTCTGCTCCTGGAACTCCACAGCAAAATGGAGTTGTTGAAAGGAAGAATAGAACTCTCATTGAAGCTGCACGTACAATGCTTGAAGAAGCAAAGCTTCCAACCTAATTCTGGACTGAAGCTGTGCAGACTGCTTGTTTTACTCAAAATGCAACACTCATTAACAAGCAAGGAAAAACACCATATGAGATGGTGAAGAAAAAGAAGCCAAATCTGAAGTACTTTCATGTATTTGGATGCAAGTGTTTTGTTCTCAAGACTCATCCTGAACAGCTATCTAAATTTGATCTAAAAGCTGATGAAGGAATCTTTGTTGGATATCCACTTTCCACAAAAGCCTTCAGAGTCTATAATTTGAGAACAAGACTGGTCATGGTATCTATCAATGTCTCTTTTGATGACAAGAAAATTACTGGTCTTGAAGATTTTATTGACCATGATCAGCTGAGATTTGAAAATGAAGACTCAAATTCTGATACTGAAAATCCTGACAGTCTAAGTCCTGATACTGTAAACTCTGATGGATTAAACTCTGATGTTATTGAAACTGTGGTAACTATGTCAAAGGAAGATGCACCTATGCAGGGGGAGCATACTCAAGATCTTACCACATCTCAAGAAGCATCAGAATATACATCTGGCTCCTCAAGTTCTAATTCGTCAAGTTCTGATAAGTCAAGTTCTGATAGTGCTGAAAATCTAAATTCTGAAGAATCCAACTCAGAGAGCATAATTTCAAGGGGAGCATCAGAAAATGAAATTGAAGACAGCATGGATCATGGGGGAGCATCCAGTTCTAGAGAAAACCTTCCATCTGCAAGGAAGTGGACTAAATCACATACACCTGATTTGATAATTGGAAATCCTGATGCTTGTGTCAGAACTAGAACAAAAAGAGTTAAATGAATTTGAAAGAAACAAAGTCTGGACCCTAGTGCCAAGACCAAAGAATAGATTTGTTGTTGGTATAAAGTGGGTATTCAGAAACAAAACTGACAGTAATGGCATAATTACAAGGAATAAGGCAAGGCTGGTTGCAAAAGGATATTCTCAACAGGAGGGAATTGATTATGATGAAACATTTGCACCGGTTGCTAGGTTAGAAGCCATAAGGATATTTTTGGCTTATGCTGCTCACAAAAAGTTTACTGTCTTTCAAATGGATGTGAAAAGTGTTTTTCTCAATGGAGAATTGGAGGAGGAAGTATATGTTGAACAACCTCCAGGCTTTGTAGATTCTAAACATCCAGATTATGTCTACAGGCTTGATAAAGCACTTTATGGACTTAAGCAAGCTCCTAGAGCATGGTATGAGACTTTAGCTCAGTTTTTTCTGGAAAGTGAATTCAATAGAGGAACAATAGACAAAACACTATTCTACCTTAACCATGGAAAGGACTTACTTCTGGTCCAGATTTATGTTGATGATATCATTTTTGGGTCTACAAATGACAGACTTTGCAAGAAGTTTGCCAAACTGATGCAGTCAAGGTATCAGATGAGTATGATGGGGGAACTTAGCTATTTTCTGGGCCTTCAAGTCAAGCAAAATGAAGAAGGCACTTTTATTTGTCAAACGAAGTACGCCAGAAACTTGCTGAAGAAATTTGGAATGCAAGATTATTCAAGTGCATCCACTCCCATGGCCACTGCAACAAAACTGGATAAGGATACTGGTAAATCAGTAGATACTACTGATTACAGAGGTATAATTGGCTCTCTACTCTATCTAACTGCTAGTAGACCTGATATCATGTATGCTACCTGTCTTTGTGCAAGATTTCAAGCAGATCCAAGAGAACCTCACTTAACAGCTGTGAAAAGAATTTTCAAGTATCTTAAGGGCACAGCTGATCTGGGATTGTGGTATCCCAGAGAATCAGACTTTAAACTAATAGGTTACTCAGATGTAGATTTTGCAGGTTGCAAAATTGACAGGAAAAGCACAAGTGGAAGCTGCCAATTTCTTGGAGGCAGATTGGTTTCTTGGTTTAGCAAGAAACAAAAGTCAATTTCCACATCAACTGCAGAAGCAGAATATATTGCTGCAGGAAGTTGTTGTGCACAGATTCTTTGGATGAAGAATCAGTTACTGGATTATGGGTTAACATATTTCAAAATTCCTATTTACTGTGATAATCAAAGTGCTATTGCTATGACAGGTAATCCAGTTCAACACTTTATGACAAAGCACATCAGCATCAGGTACCACTTCATCAGGGAACATGTAGATGAAGGTACAGTGGAGTTGTACTTTGTTCCAACAGATCAACAACTAGCAGATATCTTCACAAAACCATTGTGTGAAGCTACCTTTACAAGATTGGTAAATGAACTTGGAATGGTTTCAGGTTCTTTTTCTAAATCTGTTTAGTTTTGTTCTGTTACATCAGACTATATGATCAGTATTTACAGAATTTAATCTCTTTGTGAATTCTGTGCTTAATTAAAAAATGTGTTTAAGTACTGACTGTTGTCTGATATATGTTTCTAAACTCTGATAAGTGATATGTCTGTTTAAGTAACTATTCAATCCTATGAGGATAACTGTGCTAGATGTTGAACTAGTAGTCTTTAATAAACAAGGGATCCCATGTAAGAAGTAATTATTTCTGTGGAAATCCATTCACATAAGCAAATTCTGATAATTGAGCTTAGTTGAGTTTACTTTGTCTATCTTATTACTAAGTCACAAACTAGAATAATGCTACTCATCTGTTAAGTTCTGATGCTAGTAAATCTGTTAAATATACTAAGTGCTGATAAACCTCACTTATCAAAAGAAAAAGCAAAAGAATCAAGGATTAAAAATCAGGTACTCCTTTGAGATCTAGAGTAAAAATGTGGAAGGGAAGACCCAAGTGCATTGCTGGTATTAAGTAATATGCATCAGAAAAGCAAATAAAATATTTTCTTGGTGACTTTTCACACTCTATGATTACTGGAGAAATACTCTGATAATAGCATAAATTCTGATAAGCAGTCGTGACTCACTTACACTGAGAAGCCACTGTAAAATGGAATTCAAAAAAATGCATAAAATTAGCACACAATAGTTGAGGTGGACTCATGCATGAACTCATTCAACAGTAGGTTTCAGAATAATGACAGCTCTTTAACAAAGTGTTAGTTATGCCTTATTTCTAAGATGTACTGAAGTGAATCAGACTTTACTCTTTGTCTGATATTTAGCTTAATGCACACACTAATCACTCCATATGAATGATGAAAATCACTGTGGTGATCTATGTTGTTTTAGATGAACAGTCATTGTGTCACATTGCACAAATTCTGAGGACAAGTTCTGATTACATATTCTGATGATTAAGTTCTGAAGAATATAAATCAGAATTTGTGAGAGGACTTACTAAGATAGGCATTTCTTTTTCGAGATAAGAAATTATGTTATGATGACTGTTAAGTTATGATATATGTCTAAGTTCTGATATTAACGTATGATTCCTTACTTGACTTATTTGTGGATAAAATTTGGAAACAGTCTCAGTTTAAACCTGAATATGTTGAAGTGGAAGATTAATAGTCACTATGGTTAGGGTTAGTGGTACTCGTACTTGAACAATCAACTTTTACTTGCTTCTTGTGCGCATTAAATCATGTTTTCCCTTTCCAATAAATGTTTTTCTTTTTCCAAGTCTGGGGAGACGAGGTAGAATTAATTCTACCTGTCAGCTTTAAATTTCTTTATGTCTCCTGGCATTCTCTTGCCTATATAAGCAACCACTTCACATCAGCCTTCCCATCAAATCCTTTCTCACAAACTCACCTTACCTTCATACTTTTTCTTTCAAAAACACCATGGTCAGATACAACATGTTTTTGAACTACGAAACCTTCAATATGGAGCTAAGCTGTGCCGATTGGCAGCAGGAATGGCACGTCACTGCCATTCTTGATGAGATATGGGACTCTGTCCCACAGGAGGTTCTCACCCACCTCCTGTTCTTCTATATGGATTACCATCACCATCTGGAGTGATTGGAGGAGGAAAGGCTGGAAGCTCTCCGCCAGCAAGAGCGAATCATTCGACTCGTCATTTTGTTTGTCGAGAGTAGGAAGAAGAAATGATTTATTTTCTTCTTCCTGTTTTTCTTCATCATCAGCCTTGCCCTGCTTCTTGAGCTAGGACAAAGGCTGTTGACGTTAGGTTTAGCAGCTTAGGGAAATCTTGTATAAGTTCTGATGTAATTTCAATTTCATGAATGTATTATCTTGATATATTAATGAAATTTGTTTTTATTTCAAGATTTTGTCTCTGAGATAATTTGTAATGCATTGGTAAATCCTGATAAATAATCATATTCTGATGACCACGTAAATTCTGTTTTAATTTAAGTTCTGATTTTCCTTTATCAGTACTTACTCATCTGATTTATTTTGGTCATTTTCACTCAAATTTATTTTCAAAATATTAATGTTGCAGTGAGAAATAATTAAATAAGTGGAACAGTTTCAATTTTGAATTAAAACTGTTTCACCATCATTAATGGAATAACTGGGTAAGTGGAACGATTTTTCCTTGAAAAACTGCAAGTGGGTAAGTAATGATTACTGTTTTCTCGAGCCCAGTTACTATCTATTATTACTGCATGTCTGACAGGTGTCCCACAGTAACATTTTTTTTTCCAGAGTATAAGTAAGAGAAAGAGGATTTTTTTGTTCCTTTATTTCCCTTCATACTTTTTCTCTCTACTTGCTTTTACTCTCCTTCTTCTAACGTTGGTTTTTCATACAGACATTTTATCAAACACCTAACAGGCACTCTTAAATCTCAATCTTTCACATGGCACCTAAGGATTTAATCATTGATGGAGCTAAATTTGTTCCAAACAACTATGCTGCAATTCTTGATCATGTTGAAGCTCCATCTGAATTGCATTTTGTGCAAGATCTTCTTGCACACAGTGAGATTGGGTATGCATTGACCCAGCCTTCAGTCTTTTCGAACCAACAAGTTCTGACATTTTGGCGGACTGGGCACTTTGATAATGGTGGTAGACATGGCACTCCCAGTATTGTTTTCGAAGTGGGTAATTCTTCATATGCAGTCACTCCTGGTACAATACGTAAGGCTCTACATCTCCCAGAAGGATGTACCTTTTCAATTCCAGAGGAATCAGCACTTCAGGAGTTAATGGCCAATTTGGGGTATGAACAGAGTTTGGAAAAGCTTGGGCAGTTGAAACGGGCTCATATCAGAAGAGAATGGAGCTTCTTCTTCGACTGCATCACTAAAGCTTTTGGGAACAAGTGTTCGAATTTTGATGCTATCCCTATTATGAGTCAGCACATCGGGTATGCTATTATTAATCAAACTCATTTTGATTTTGCAACTGCTATAATTGGTTTTATTGGGGATAGGATGACAGAGGATAGGAATGTTGTCTACTTTGCTAGATTCTGTCAACTTATATATACTTTTTGTACTGATGAACCTCAATTAGTCAGTTCCTCAACTCCACCTTTTAAGGTTGCAAAACGTTACTTTAATGACCTGATAAATGCTGACACTAAGAAATCAGTGGTTAGACCTTTACAGATTCCTCAATCTGTAAAACAGATCTTAGTAAATGCTGATCCTGATACTTATAGATCTGTTTATTCTGATGTCCAACCAACAACAACCTCCCAAACACCACAATAACCATCAGCACCTACCACTCATTCTTCTCAACCAACCCTCAGGCAATATATCAAATCCTATCTCTCCACTTCACAGACAGTTCAACCCTCAACCTCAGTACCTACTGTGAAGCCTTCATCTTCCAAGTCAAAGATGACAAAGACTGTTCCTCAAACACCTCAAAAGAGAAGGAAGATTGCTTTGAGAGATGAATCTGATACTGAGGAACAGGTTCCTTCTTCAGAACCTGTTGTTAAAGAAGCTGAGAAAGTGACTTCTCAGAAGGATTCTGGAATTGGGGGATCTAGGCTTCTCAAGCGGCTTAGAAGAATGACAGTTCCTGAAACTCCCACAGAATCCAAATCTTCAAAGAGATACAAGAAGCAGAGGGCAAAAAGACCTGTTTTAGATGATAAAGAAGCAGCAACTCGGGAAGGGGATCAGGAATCTCTGATCTCACAAGAAAAGGAATTTGCTAAAGTCACTTCTTCTCCATCAACTCCATCTCAGGAAGCTATTTCTGAAAAGGTCCACACACCATCTGTATCTCCTGTTGATCCAGGCACAAGTGCTGATATTGATGTTCACAACTTGGTTGTGCCTGAAGTAATTCTGTTAGAAGCTCCAACAACATATAATCCATCAACAACACCTGTTACTGATGTTGTTCAAACTCCAGAGTTATCTACTACACCTTCTCTGCATCTAGATGCTGATGATCAGAATATAGGTGAGCATCAGGATATGGCTGTTGATCAGAACTTAGAACCAGATCAGCAATTAGAGGATGCTGAAGCCTCCATTGCTACTCACACTGTTGTTTTATCAGAAGATACTGATTCTGTAAGTTCTGATGCTGCAAATGCTGGAGATACTGGTGATGCTGCTCCAAATGCAGATGCTGATGCAGCAGGTCCTTCAGGACATGCTCCTCAACAAACTATTCTTAAGTCTGAACTTGTTAAGAAGTTTGTTACCAGAGAAGCACCAGTGCCTTGGAGTGAAACTCCTGCAAGACAGGAGTGGACTAAGGAATGGAACTCAGTTTTATGTGTTCCAAATGAAAAGCATCTTGCTGAGCACTTGACTAAAGCTGATGAACTGTTAAATTCTGATGATTTCAAAACCCAGCTTAGAGTCACTGCATTGAGTACTAAACATCTACAAGGTCTTCATTCAACTAATCATGCAGAGCTACATAAGATTCAGGAAGAATTCATCAAACAGGAACAAGTTCAAAAGATTGATAAGAAAAAGTTCTTCCAACCTACCTTTGCCAGGATTGCTTATATTGAGAAGACTCAAGAGAAACAACAAGCTCAGATTAATGATATTCTGAAAAATCAAGCTTCTCAGCAATCTCAACTTACTGAAATCCAAGCCTCAGTGGAATTGCTTGTCTCTCTTCTACTTCCTGCTGATGCCAAAAAGGGGGAGAAAGTAATTAAGTCCAAATGCAAAACTGACAAGACACTGAAAGGAAAGGATGATGAAAAGGATGATCAAGAAAACCCTGGAATGGGTAGAGGTTATAGTCAGGGTAGAGGTTTCACATCAAGAAAAGCTGAAATCACAAGTCACAGGACAAGTTCTGATACTGAGAAAAGAATTAGTTCTGCTGCTGGTAAAAGAATAAGTTCTGATGAACTTTTAGATCTTGATGAAGAAATGTCAAGACAGTTATTTCTTCAGGAAAATCCAGGAATGGACTTGGAGAGTTTAATGGAAGAAGAAGTCAGACTTAAATCAGAAAAAGCTATATCTAAATCTGAAGCTTCTGGTAAAAAGACACTTCCAAAACTCAAAGGCATTGTGATAAAAGAAAGGACAAATGCTGAAGCAACATTGACTAAATCACAACCGCAGATAGATCCAAGATCCAAGGGTAAAGAAAAGGTTGGTGAACCTATCAAGGTTTATGTGCCTCCTGAGAATGAAGAAATCACTGATGAAAAGGATGATCTTGCTCTGACTTCAAGAAAAGTTCTTAAAACAACCTCTGACATGGCTCAAGTTGTTCAGAGTCAAGATAAAGTAAGTTCTGATATTTCAAAGAAGCAAGTAACCTCTGACACAGCTCAAGTTAACTTGATATCAGAAGATAGACCAAAGACACTCCTACCAGGATTCACTAAAGCAAAACAGACTCAACCTTTGAAGACTGCTGCAAGTGGTTTTGAAGCAAGAGTAGTTACTGGAAAGGAAGCAAGAGATAAAAATGGATTGGGAAGTGCTGATGAAAGAAGAATACAGAATACTACCAATGATCCAACTTCCTTGAGTGAACCAGGTATTGGAGCAAATCCTGAGAGATTGAATCAACTAGAGTCTGTACAAATGGTTTACCATACCTACTTGAAAGAACACATCTTGTTGTACTTCATGACAGATGGTAGGGTTTATCATTTAAGGCAAAATGCCATTCCATTGAAGTATTTTGAAGAATTGGAGCATGTACTATTCTTACTTCAAGTGGATGACAGATTGACAGGAAGTGCTGCAAACTATTTGAAGGATCAGATTCAGAGACAGAAAAGGCTTTATTCTGTTAAGTCTGACAGCACATATGTTCCAAAGTACAGAGATCACAAGGATGATATAGTTGAAATGAAGCCCAACACTGCTAAAATTATAACTACCTTTCTAGGTTACAGGGTTGTGGAATTAAATCTTGGGTCTGATAAAGCTTATTTGATCAGACTGGATCAGGATATAAGAAAAGCAAAGATTAATGATCTCAGGGCTGCAATCTTTCAAATTGGTGAAGGTACTGCAGAGCTTAAAGATGCTAAAAGGAGGATGATTGATGAACTTAGATATGCTGAGAGATGTTTATTGAAGAACTATCTCAGAACAACTCCTGACATCAGAGAGATCAGAAGATGAAGCCAAGTCAAGATCTACAACTGATTAAATTCTGATATTTGTACAGACTGAAGCTGTTATCAGAAGTTAAATATTGGTAAAGCTTTAAGGACTGTAAGTTGTAGTTATCTAGTCTAATTCTCATGCATTTGTACTTAATGTTTTTGACATCATCAAATATCTGTTAAACTTGTATATTATGCTAATTTACAAGTTGGGGGAGATTGTTAGATATATTTGATAATGTCATGACTAATATGATTTATGTTTAGTTTTCAGATCTTACTTAACAGGACAAATCAGTACTTAACTGGGAATCAGTACTTATACTGGAAATCAGGACTTAAGGATATCAGTACTTATATTATCAGGAGATAATCATCAGAAGATGGATATCAGAACTTAAGTGATGAAGGACGTTCAGATAAGGACAGTAGCTGATTAAAGGAAAGAAGATCGAGATAAATATAAGAAGAGATATGCATGAAGAAGGAATTCTATGAAGAATAGAATACTTGGAAGAAAAGATATATGATTGATATATTTTAGGAAGCAGAATTATATTCCATATCAATTAGCGATTATCTTGTAACTGTGTAGTATATAAACACAGACATAGGGTTTACACTAGAAGTGTTATTATATTTGATAAGATTATTCATTGTAATCCTAGCAGCTCTCGTGATATTTGTTCATCACTGAGAGGTAACAGTTCCATACTGTAACAGAGTTTATTGTTTCAATAAAGTTTGTTTTCTGTTACTTGAAATATTAAAAGTTCGATTTGATTGTATTTTACACTGTATTCACCCCCTCTACAGTGTGTGTGACCTAACAAAAGTTGACCTAGATAAGTCGGAATCTCGATCTGTAAAATGTAATTTTGTGGGATATCCTAAAGAGACTTTAGGGTATTACTTTTACACCGATCATCGGGTGTTTATCTCCAGATATGCTACCTTCTTGGAAAAGCAGTTTATCCTTGAAGGAAACAGTGGGAGCAAAATTGAACTTGATGAAGTTCAAGAAGCACAAACTACTACGGATCAAGTAGAAACACCTGTTCAGACTGAATAACCTTCTGTGGAACAACCCATTCGTAGGTCAGGGAGAGTGTCTCGCCAACCTGAGAGGTATTATGGCCTTGTCATTGAGAATGACAATGAGTTGTCAATCATGGATGATGATGACCCTGTGACCTAAAATGAGGCTATGAGTAGTGTTGACTCAGAGAAATGGCATAGTGCCATGAAATCCGAAATGGAATCTATGTACACCAATCATGTATGGACTCTGGTTGAGGCGCCTGAAGGTGTTAAGCCTATTGGGTGCAAGTGGGTATACAAAAGAAAGATTGGAGCAGATGGGCAGGTGGAGACCTATAAGGCCAGGCTCGTGGCAAAAGGATTCAGACAAAGGCAAGGGATTGACTTTGATGAAACTTTTTTGCATGTAGCCCTGTTAAAATCAATTCGGATTTTGCTTGCGATTGCTACTTACTACGACTATGAGATCTGGCAAATGGACGTGAAAACGGCCTTCCTCAATGGGAAACCTGAAGAGGAAGTGTATATGACACAACCAGAGGGTTTTCTTTCCAAGGGAAATGAACACCTGGTGTGTAAGCTGCTGCGAACTATATATGCTTTAAAGCAAGCTTCTCGTAGATGGAACATCCGTTTTGATGAGACAATCAAAGAGTTTGGTTTTATCAAAAACATATATGAACCATGTATCTACAAAAAGGTTAGTGGGAGCGCGGTAACATTTCTTGTATTGTATTGAAAGAGGAGACGTCAAGAGAGTTGATACACATAACAATGTAGCAAACCCACTCACAAAGCCACTTTCTCAAAGTCACTTTGATCTTCATAAAGACAAGATTGGTATTAGATACCAGAGTGATTGGCTTTAGTACAAGTGGGAGATTGAAAGAGATGTGTCCTAAGTCCAATCATGTATGATGATTTAGGAATAACTTTTATGTAATCTGTTTTGATTTCATTGATATTAATAAAAGACTTGTTTTAGTTTTATTGTGGGCTTTATCTATTTAAGTGTTTAAATAAGATATACCATAGTTTAGAGTAAAGCTTTTTATGGATTATGATGAGATCATAATAATAAGACCTAAAAGATGATAACTTTAAATTTAAATATTTCCTGGTCGTAGGATTACTAACTGGTAATTAGTAATCTGCAAAGATCGGTACATACTATGCTTGCTTCATTATGAAGGATGTATGTTCTCATAGACATTTGTGTGGTGACACTATAGCTAGTATGTAGGTGCTTATTATAGAATAAGTTCACTGAACATGACTCACACAGCTGAACAACTGATGGAGTTCACTCACGTGTCAGCAGTTGTTCACATAGTGATAGTTGTACAAGTATCCTTAGACTTGAGGTCATCATAGTCATCTTGTGTATACTGAACTATGCTTTGGTTTAGTTCTTAGTCTTCAGGGACAATTATAAGGGCTCTACTGGGTATAGGAATTTGTATACGAAGATAGTGTATGATCAATAAAGGATCTACCCCTTCCAATGAAGGAAGAGAATGTTCAATGCTGATCCACTTATGCTAGCTCAGGAATCTCTGGCCAGAGTGAATGAAATTAGAAAGGAGTTTTTAATTTATATTAAATAGAACTAAGCATAGTGAACCTCCACTAAATTTACACTTGGAAGACCCAACGCTATATTTACATCTTGCTCATTAAACTCAATTTGTTGGCCTCCAACTGAACAAGTTACCACCAGAGATACATAATTGTCATTCATAACTATCCTTACCACAGTTGTTGTACAAAACTCATGCAGCATATCTAAGTACAACACTGGGTTAACAGTTAAAGCTCCTACAACGTAAGATTCAGACAGAAATTTTACAAACCCCTTGAAACTATCAAGAGCTTGTTTAGCATCAGTAAAAGCTAGGTAGTTTATTCCTTTCTCTGGGATAGTTGCTCTAACAACATTGAGAGCCATTGTTGATTGGTAAGTATGAATGGGTAAGAAAAATTAGTGAGAAATGAGTAAAAATGAGAGAGAAATCGGTTTTGGGAGGGTTAAATCATATCTAGATTATTCATATTTCTCATACAATTTATAATATATCCAGTGTCCACTTTTATCATTACCCGGTCAAGGATAACTTTTAATGGAATCAATGTATATTAATTCTCGTATAGAAATATAATGACTTCAGGTCTAAGGACCATTACATCATTATCACTGTGAGAATTAATTATGACACAACAGACATGTAGAATCTCATATCGGGTCTGTCCAGCACCATGTACATTTACATATGCCTGTGTTTTTTACTTTAGTATCACTCTACCTATGATCAATGAGATGTGATCATCAGTCAACAAACACACCAGTCTTAATGCATTATTATTATCTCTTAATAATAATACTCGACTAGGGACCTTTAGGAATATTGATACTATTCTCGTAATCTCATTTCTAATTCATGTACTTAGAGATATAGAATTGCATATCATATTCCAAGGACATTTATTAATCTAACATTTATATCGCTTTAAATTAAGAATTAATAAATTATAAAGGGAATAATCGATAAAACATAAACATTAATAATCCAAATGTCTTAAACTAAAATATCATAGTGTTGTCTCTAGGGCACAAACACTAACAATCTCCCACTTGCACTAGAGCCACTCACTCATGTATCTAATACTCATGGAACTAGTATGACCATCGTGCTTTTGCTGCGACAAAGCCTTAGTCAGTGGGTCTGCAACACTATCATTACTATGCACTTTACATTTATATCCCCTTGATCATTAATCTCATTAATAAGGTGATATCGCTTAAGGACATGCCTAAATAGTCTCCTTGGTTGTTTCGAAAGCATCAATATATTCGGCTTCCAATATAGAATCATCATTGTTCTTACTGTGAACTATTCAAGCTAACATCAATTATATTTAGACAAAACACAAAATAGACATAAACACATAATCAACATTGTCTGTCCAAAAATTAAGTTCAGAAACTAGCATCGGTGTAACCCTTTACAACTAGTTCCCTATCTTCTCCATACACCAAATGTGGCGCCCTCCAAACCCGGGTCAAAAGTTTGGGGCTCACAACACACACCATATTATTTAAACCTTTATATAAAGTATTATATGCATTGACCCTTCTGTACACAACCACGGATCGTAACAGGTTAAAGTATGAAACCAATCCATAATCTTTACTTTTATTACATCATACCAAATCCCAACTAATTCAACTTACAATGGCTAAGGATATCGTACTTACAATCTTACACAACTCATCTATAATATAAAGCTCCTGCTATCTCGATCCAAATTAAACGTAAAATCCTAACTCACACACTAGACAGGGAATCCTCGTTACCAACAATTTCCTTTCCAACTGTTGAAAACATAAATTTTTTTACAAGAGTGAGCTTACTAGCTCAGCAAGTAATAATAGCAGCAATTGAGGTTAAATAATTACCAATTGAAATGATTCAGAAGAATCAAGTTTCTGAATAAGCAATGATTAGAATTGGATATTCACTTTTCATTTTAAAAACCAAGGTTAGGCTGCTGATCAGTCACGCACTAACCCCGAGTAAGGCTCCCAACTTTGCTCTATATACTGTATCCAAGGCACACATTGGCCTATTATGACCACGAATCTGGTTCACATTTATAAAACCATCCAATTCTAAAATAATTCAATATGATAACCAATGTAAACCAATAAGCTGAATCATAAACAACATTTATCTTGAAGCATAGGGTGATTCATAACACCATGAAGGCATAACAGGGAATTTGAAAAGATTGGCTTTCAATCAAGGAAAGATTCAGAAAGTAGAAGACCAAGGGTTCAAGGGTTCCAAGAATTGGTCTTCTGTTAAACAAAGAATAAGGGTTGGTATGTTAAGAAACTCAATATCAAAATCAGTATGTGGTAGATATGTATTTGTGGAGTAGTATCGTATGTGTATGGCTCGTATCTGGGAATTCAACAATCAATGGTTTGTGAAGAATAAGGCTTATGGCTCAAGATCAATAAGAATCAGGGTTCAAGGTTAAATAGTTTAAAGTGCTTGCAGTATAAAACAAGAGTTATTTTGAATAATAGCGACATATTATGAAACAGATCGAAAATATTTATAATATATCTTGAAAAAGGTTCAAAAGTACTTGCCTTATCACCGAAGATTTCCACTTTACTTGTACTCATCTAATAGTTTTACTCATCAACCACTTTCCTTCTCTTTCTATGCCTTTCTTCTATTTATCAATCACTTGCCTTCTCTCTCTTCGTTTCGATTCTATTTATGGATCACTGGTTTCTTTTTCTATGCCTTGATGACTCTGCTAGGCATCACAAGTATCTATCAATTATTCATACTTGTATTATTCTAATCGTCACATAGACATCATAAGCTTTTATCTACCTTTCGTTTTACCCAAATCCGACGTACGGATTGAAAGTTATGAATAAAAAAGTCAAACCATAACCACATAGGCATATAATGCATCAATCAGTGAACACGTAGCACATAACACGTAAGGTATTCGATCAAAATAATTTTTCAAAGAAGATTCGGGGTTAAAATAATTTTCCAGGTATTTATTACGAATTTTTGAACATTTTTTGGAATTAAAATTGGACCCCGAATCATTTTATAATTAAATAATAGGGTTCGAACACCCGAATCTGACTTTAAAATAATTTTATAATAATTATCGAGCCTTGAAAATAATTTAAAATAATATTTTAAAGCTCGAAATTATTTTTTGGATTTTTTTAAAATCCAAAATAAATAATTAAATCCAATTATTAAATCAATTAAAATTAATTAATAACCAATTAAATTAATTAATCAATTAATATTTAAATTAATTGACTAATTAAATAATTAATTATTAACTAATATTAAATAATTAAATAATTAAGATTTATTTTAAAAATTCAAAATAATTAAAAAGAACATTTTTGAAATTAAAATAAATACATAAACAATTAATTTACAAAAGGTGTAAACTGTAACAATTTAAAAGTTTATACGAGGGTGTAAATTGTAAGTTCAGGAAAGTTTGGTGTAAAAACTGTGTCTTCCCCAAACTGGAGGGGGTACGAATGGTAATTTTACCATTCGCCGCCCACAACCGTCGCTGTTCGCCGCCGGAAAAACGACGACCGGCCACGCTGATCTCAGATAGGTCTGAAAAACCGCAGATGTGTTGTACACAACATCCTGAATCAATCCCCACTCTTTATTTTCCCAGAGAACCAGGCTACAGTCGGGAAAATCGCGACGAACATCGTCATCGCCGCCGCTGTGCCCGGAATCCGGCGAACCCAAAATCGAACACCAACAACAAAATTTTATACATGAATCGAACCTTCTAATCATGATCTACTTAATGGTACCCTTCAATCAATCCCAGGTTTGACAGATAAAAAGTTCCTAATTCCAATTGAAATTATTCAAGAACATAAACCCTAATTTCAATTTTTCAGAATCAAACATCAATTTCTATATGTTATTGAACTCTATTTTTGACATATAATATACCAAATTGACCAGAAAAATATTATCTACACGATGGAATCATCAAATCATATCAACAACATCAAAAACAAATTTTCATTATTTAATCTATAATTAATTTAAAATAAATTAATTAAATAAGGAAGATACCTTGATTTCTGCATAAAAACGGATGATTGATTATGAAAGTACTTTTCGAGTGCTTCGTTTTGATATATTACACGCCCGAATCGGAGTTCGATAACGCCTTCGTTCGTACGATTGATTCTCAAGAACGCGACATGAATTCGACATTTTCTCTGTATTTTACGGGGTTTTACTGACTGATTATGATTATACGAATAAAATGAATTGATAAAAGGGCTATATATATTTTTGGAATATTGGTTTGTTTTGGATCGTTTTGGATCGTTAAATTAGTTACTTAGCCGCTAAGTAATTGCAAAAATGACCCGACTTGATACCTGTACTGGATAATTATCCAAACCGGACTTCTTATAAAATACTTTATACGAAAATAACGTAATATTATCCCGTCCTTTGAGAATACGGGTTTTGTTGATTCACCGAAATGATTATCGTATCGAAAATTTTGCGCCTGGCCGTGCACGGGTCAAACCGTAATCCGGATTAAAAAAGTCAAAACACGAAAAATGTCCAGAATTACCAGATTAGGTTAGAAAGGAGTTTTCGGAAAAGTTTCGGGTTGTAAAAACGTAAAAACGATTGAAGTCAGACGATTCCCGGCTTTATAAAATAATTTTGTAATTATTCAGAAATTAATTAATAAATTCATAAATCAATATAAAATCATTTAACAGCCCAATAATTACCAGAAAAATACCGTAATTATCTATATTTTATTCTGGTCATAATAAAATTAACAAACTTATACTGTATCACATATAAGCATTCACATATTCACACCAATCATCAGATAATTCACCAAAAATCACATAATAATCATATAAAAATTACTTATTAATAAAAATAATTACACGCGATATCCCGAATGTTATACCAAAAATAAATCTTTAGTCCTCTTTAAGTACTTAAGAATATTCTTAAAAACTATCCAGTGACCCTCACCTGGATTAGACTGGTATCTGATTGTCATGCTCAAAGCATATGAAACAACATGATAAACACGTATCATTATACACATTATAGATCCAATTGCTGATGCATCTGGAACTTTCTCAAACGACCCTTATCATCTAATGATTTAGGGGCAATTATCTTTTGAGATCACTATCCCATGAGACATCAAAACATATCATTTCTTTGTCTCTTGCATCATAAAATGATGTAATACTTTATCAATATATGTACTCCGACTAGGTTGATTAATCTCTTCAATCTATCTCTATAGATCTTAATCCCTAATATATAGGTAGCATCGCCTAAGTCTTTCATCGAGAAACTATTTCTCAACCAAGTCTTAACAGCCTGTGGAAAAGGTATGTCATTTCATATCTGTTATATATCATCTACATATAATACAAGAAATGTCACATGGCTCCCACCAACCTTCTTGCAAACACATGGTTCATCTTTATTTTGAATAAAGCCAAACTCTTTGACCATTTTATCAAAATGAATATTTATTCTCCTTGAGACTTGCTTCAATCTATTTATAGATAGAAGCAACATACAAACTATCTTAGCAAACTTTAGATCGACAAAACCCTCAGGTTGTTGTTAGTGTTTGTGCCTTAGAGACAACACTATGATGTTTTAGTTTAAGACATTTGGATTATTAATATTTTATATTCTATCAATTATTCTTTTTACAATTTATTAATTCTTAATTTACTGTGATATAAATGTTTGATTAATAAATATCCTTGGAATATGATATGCAATTCTATATCTCTAAGTACGTGACTTAGAAATGAGATTATGAGAATAGTATCAATATTCCTAAAGGTCCCTAGTCGAGTATTATTATTAAGGGACAATAATAATGTATTAAGACTGGTGTGTTTGTTGACTGATGATCACATCTCATTGATCATAGGTATAGTGATACTAAAGTAAAAAACACATGCATATGTAAATGTACATGATGCTGGACAGACCCGATGTAAGATTCTACATGTCTGTTGTGTCATAAATAATTCTCATAAATACCACATAAATGGGCTTTACCAACATTTAAAAATGGTGTTGCCACTAAAAATGCTGCCTTAAGTGGAATAAACATGAAAATAATGATGTATAGCAACATCAAAAACAAATGTTGCTATAAACGTTGCCTTAGATTTGTTATGCCAACACCTTCTTTGGTGTTGCCTTTGACAGGTGAAAATTTGTTAAAAAAGTGAGGGAATTATCCCGCTCTTACCAAAATAATTTGCCCGCACAAATTAAAATAAAAATTAGAATAAGGCAAACCTCATACAAACACAGTCATTTAGTCTCCACCCCCAAATACCCACTCAGTGCCGCTCACCTCTGGATCTCGCGGCAAACACATACTCACAAACACATACTCGTCCCACCCCTCTGCTGCTGCACACTCAAAACTCTGCATCATTTCTGCCAAATCTTCATTTGAAAGCTCTGTTTCAAAACTTTGTTTGAAATCTTGGTTTCGATGCTCAATATTAACATTATACTCCATTAAAAGGTACAAACTCTAATTATAATTTGTTAGTAATCCCTAATTTTTGGGGTTTTTTTTATAATTTTTAATAAACCCTAATTTTTTGGGGTTTTAATTTATTTTCTTGAATTTGCAGAGATTAATGGCTAAGTCCTCTTACAAAAGGAATGATAATTTGGTACATGTCCCTAATTATTTGATTTTGTTTGTCTGATTTGATTGTGGGATTGAATGTGTAGGTGGAATTGATTGCTATTGATTTTTCGGACAAGTTGCCATTTCGGTTGAAACAACCTTTGGTTAAAGCTGCAATTGAGGTTTGTTTTTGTGTTTGAGTCGAGATAATTTTAGTCGTAATTAATTTGATTAGTTCCATGGTTGCTTTTTTGTGAAATTTCTGTATCATTGATGTCCTAATTTCTTCTCTTCAACTTGCTATTGAATAGTCACGCTTTAGTAATGCAAACAATCATATGCAATTTTCTACCACTTTTAATCATAATCTCTATTCCAAATTGGTTTAATGTTTTTACCAAAATGCAGCACTTTCCTGTTTTTTCTGATTAACAGAGCAGATTAGTTTACTAAATGTATGTTATATATTATTTGTCTTAATTAGATAACTTGTACATGCTGCTGCTTTATGGCTTTTGTAATCTGACTACATTATCTGTCTAGGACTATTACTTGATCATCTTCTATATCAGGCACATATTAATGTATGTCTTGATGTTTAAAGAATATAATGCCATGGATTTTGGATGTGCTTCCGACATAATGCACTTTTTCTACTCTTCTTTGATCAAAATTTGAGACGAGCACTAGGCAATAGGCAATACAATTTATAATTGTCATCACGTACGTCTGCTGTATAGTTCTATTTATGAGTACTTTATGTTTCAAACGTTTTTAGATCACAATTGATTTTCCCATTTTGTTTCCTTGTACAGAGATCTAGTATGCTCCCTCTACTTCCACAAATGCCACTAAAGTCACCCGCTAATCAGTCTAAACATGCATCATCTGAATCTGGTACCACCTATCATTACAAGAAAATAGTCAACTGACATCACCCCGTTAATATCAGTTACATTGGTTCCCGATGCTAGAAGAGTTTTTTACATCAATTTTATCAGAACTAATATGAATTTGTTTGTCAAGTTTCTAAAAGCCCATCCTCTGGTTCACAACACAAATTCACGTACTATGAAAATGGTCTTAGTGCTTACCGCGCTTGTGTAATGTGTTCAGCCCAAACAAGGTACACGTATTGATACATTATATTACACATGCACTTTAAAAACTAAGAGCATTGAAAGCAGGTTACATACAAAGAACTGAAGCCTTCTACTCTGCTTTCTTTTAGTATTAATGGACACAGACAATGATGGTGAAGTTACATACGAAGAACTGAAGGCTGGGCTACGAAAAGTTGGATCACAATTGGCTGAACCGAAAATAAAGATGCTGATGGATGTGGTAATTTTTACTTTTCATTCAAAAGATCATATCCTATATGACTATATCTATTCATCTCTGACCTCTGTTGCATCTTTGGGACTTATCAATATGAGAGATTTATTTAGACAATGTGTCTGCTTAATCTAAAATATATTCCAGTCATCTGGTCACTAATGTTTGCAACAGCTCGATGTTTAAAATCTTGCACTAGTGCACTATGGTGCATTTCTATAGGCCTGACTCATCTTTCTGAAAGATTACATATGGTTATGAATATATGAAAGATAGTTAACTAGTTTCTATATGGTTGCCTTTTGTGAATCTTGTCGCATGAAATTTTTTGTTTTGCACTTGGACTGAAAGCTCCCTTGCCTTTATTATAAATTTAGGTACTGAAAAATGCAAAAGGATGTAATTTTATTGATCATTTAAGTACATCTACTTCTTAATTCATCTACTACTTAATTTGTTTATAATGCGAGAGGTTGACACAGACAAGGTTAGACAACAAACCAAAAACTCATAATCTCAGCTTGTAATTAACATGACACTTGCTTTACTAATCATGTCATCATAAGTTCTTCCTTTCTATTTTGTTTAACTTGTCAAACATAATAATAATAATAGTTGATTTGCTGTTTTAATCTTCTGAAGTTTTGTTGTTGTATGATCGTTTATTAATTATATTTCATTGGCATAATTGGATGATGTTCATCTGTCTATATCTCCTCCTCCGCCACTGCCTCTAGAGACAGAGAAAAATTAATCTGCTAATTTGGGCAATTTGATCTTGCAGGAGCCAAATCAGGTAATATATTTTTGTTCACTTATTATTGAACAGTGACATGTTCTTCCTTGTAACAGTCATCAGAGTTCACTTATAATTATCGTAATGTACTTCTGATGTATATTTCTATTTATAATTTGAGCTTAAGCTTATAAATTTTTGCTCCACACCTATGTTTATCTCTTCAAATTTTCTGATAACGACGATTTAACTTTCTCCAGATCTCCCAATTGATAAAATAAAAAATTGCATGGGTGACCCTGAAGCTGATGTTGAAAATGAAGTCCTAAAGATTGAACAAGATCGTCTAGTTAATTTTTTCTTTTAATTCATACATTTTCTATATCAATAAATATACTTGATTATATATTGTCTAGTGATTATGTGCTTGTGCATTATTATCAATAAATTTTTCACATTTTTTTTTGATGTTGTCGTAGGCCATTTATGTGGTAGTGATAGTGATAATGATGTAATGGTCCTTAGACCTGAAGTTATTATATTTCTATACGAGAATTATTATACATTGATTCCATTAAAAGTTATCCTTAACCGGGTAATGATAAAAGTGGACATTAGGTATATTATATTTCATATGAGAAATATTAATGATCTAGATGGGATTTAACCCTCCTATTTTAGGAGTGATATTATTGGCCTCTTGTATGAGCTAGACTATGAAATGCGTGGCCACGCTCAAATGTTGATTTGATATGATAGTCTAATCATTGATCAAGGAAACCTGGATTAAACATTGATGAGGATGACACATTACATGCCTCTAGTTTAATCTATAATATGTGGTTAAAGGTATTATATTACATTGTACATTATTCACGAAAGGTTTAATCGATCACCGATTCAATTAATATTACTTGGGTAGCAATGATGTATTACTAGATGCCGCTCATTGTTTACGATTTTAAATTAAATTTAAAATTCGTTGCCAATGTAATAATAACCATAGGGTCACACACAAAGAATGCTCGAAGGATTATTTAATTTAAATTGGATTTAAATTAAATTAATGTAATTTAAATTATTTATAATATTAATTAAGTTTGACTTAATTAATTAGATAAATAATAATATTCAAATTTACTAATATTAATTATGAAATTTATTTGTTAAATAATTAAGTGAGACTTAATTATAATACAAATAGGAATTTCGAATTAATAATAACTCCTAATTAGTTTAGAGTTATAATTTGTTTTTCTACTCTCAATATAATATATCTTGTGTGGCTGATTTTTTGTGGGGGGTGCAAGACTTTAACTAAAACCCTAGCCACCAAGAGAGAAGATGGAGAGAGCAAGAAGAAACGGGTTTGTGCTAGTACACATCCAATCCTTGAGTTCAAGCATTCGTGTGGATGCCGATAGAGTGTAGATCACGAGAGCGGGATGCGTGGTGATTGAACAGGCTTTGGATCTCCATTAGTCAACCAATTGGTAAAGCTTCTTAAGGTAAACAATCTGAACTACGAATTAAATATATGTTTTTCGCATGGATCCTGCGGCGGGTTTCGAAAATTATGATTTTTTACGTTTTTAATTACTATTTCTGTTGCGTTTATGTGCACAAAACCCAACAGTTGTATCATATATACATCCTCTTCAAGGCTCCCACATAAGAAAGCAGTTTTGACATCCATTTTCCAAATCTAATAGTCAAAGTAAGCAACTATTGCTAACAAAATCCTGATGGACTTGACCATAGCAACTGGTGAAAAAGTCTCATCATAGTCTATACCATGAATTTGTTTGAAACCTTTTGCCACTAGTCGCACCTTATAGGTCTGTACTTTACCATCCATGTCAATTTTCTTCTTGAAAACCCACTTGCACCCTATAGGTTTTATCCCTTAGAGTGGATCAACAAAAGTCAATACTTTGTTTTGATACATGGATTCCATCTCAGATTTCATGGCCTTCAGCCATCTCTCGGAGTCTGGACGGTTCATAGCATCTTGGTAGGTGAGAGGCTTTATCATTATCCGTAAGCATCATACATCACCATTTTGAGTCAAAAGAAATCCATAATTTCTCCCAGACTCATGGTGAATCCTACTACATCTACGAATAACCTATTTTTCTTGGACAATATTATTTTCAACATTTTGATGTACATCCTGATCTTATTCCAACTCTGGTTCAATGTTATCATGTGGTTCCTGATCTTCATCGAGATGTATTATCCTCCCACTGATTTTCTTAGAAAGTAGTTCTCCCTCAAGAAATACAGCGGCCCGAGCAACAAACACTTTGTTCTCGGTCGGATTATAAAAACTATACCCTAGTCTCACTTGGGTATCCCACAAAATATCATCTATCTAATTTAGGTCCAAGCTTGTCAGAGGCTAAACGTTTTACAAATACTTCACATCCCCAAATTTTCATAAATGACATGCTATGACGTTTATCTGTCCATATTGTTAGTGTTTTGCCCTAGAGACAACACTATGATGTTTTAGTTTAAGACATTTGGATTATTAATATTTATGTTCTATCGATTATTCTTCTTATAATTTATTAATTCTTAATTTACTACGATATAAATGTTAGATTAATAAATGTCCTTGGAATATGATATGAATTCTATACCTCTAAGTATGTGACTTAGAAATGAGATTATGAGAATAGTATCAATATTCCTAAAGGTCCCTAGTCAAGTATTATTTTTAAGGGACAATAATAATGCATTAAGACTCGTGTGTTTGTTGACTAATGATCACATCTCATTGATCATAGGTATAATGATACTAAAGTCAAAAACACGGACATATGTAAATGTACATGGTGCTAGACAGACCCGATGTGAGATTCTACATATATGTTGTGTCATAAGTAATTCTCATAGTGATAATGATGTAATGATCCCTAGACCTGAAATCATTATATTTCTATACGAGAATTAATATACATTGATTCCATTAAAAGTTATCCTTGACCAGATAATGACAAAAGTGGATATTGGGTATATTATGAATCATATGAGAAATATGAATGATCTAGATGGGATTTAACCCTCCTATTTTAGGAGTGATATTATTGGCCTCTTGTGTGAGCTAGACTATGAATTGCGTGGCCACTCTCAAATGTTGATTTGATATGATAGTCTACTCATTGATCAAGGAAACTTGGATTAAAATATGATGAGGATAACACATTACATGCCTCTAGTTTAATCTATAATATGCGGTTAAAGGGATTATATTACATTGTACATTATTCAAGAAAGTTTAAATCGATCACCGATTGAATTATTATATTTGGGTAACAATGATGTATTACTAGATGCCGCCCATTGTTTATGATTTTAAATTAGATTTAAAATTCGTTGCCAACGTAATAATAACCTATAGGGTCACACACAAAGAATACTTGAAGTATTATTTAATTTAAATTGGATTTAAATTATATTAAAGTAATTGGAATTATTTATAATATTAATTGAGTATGACTTAATTAATTAGATAAATATTGATATTCGAATTTACTAATAGTAATTATGAAATTTAGTTGTTAAATAGTTAAGTGTGACTTAATTATGATACAAATAGGAATTTTGATTAATAATAACTCCTAATTAGTTAAGAGTTATAATTCTTTTTCTGCTCTCTATATAATATCTCTTGTGTGGCTGATTTTGTGTGCAAGACTTTTACTGAAACCCCAGCCACCAAGAGAGAAGATGGAGAGAGAAAGAAGAAACGAGTTTGTGCTAATACACATCCAATCCTCGAGTTCAAGCATTCATGTGGATACAGATAGAGCGTAGATCGCGATAGCGGGATGCGTGGTGATTGAACAATCTTTGGATCTCAATTATTCAACCAATTTGTAAAGTTTCTTAAGGTAAATAATCTGATCTACGAATTAAATACCTGTTTTTCGCATGGATCCTGCGATGGGTTTCAAAAATTCTGTTTTTTTTACGTTTTTAATTACCGTTTCCGTTGCGTTTATGTTCTCGAAACCCAACAATGGTATCAGAGCTACTTGCGAAAAGTGTTTAATTCGTTTATGTGTTTACTGGTTTTATGATAATAACATGTATATAATATGCCATGACTGATCAGTATGCGATTTGTATGTTATGCTTAATGTCTGGCTTATATATAGTGATATAAACTGTTGTCCAGATGATGTATTGACATGATCTATTAAATGGGGAATGATTAGTATATATATGATCCATGCTTCTGAAACTACATATGATGCAGTAGTGGCTGAGACTGGTTCAAATATGATCTGTAGTTTTGAAATTGAGATTTCTGTACAAGATTGGTCTTCCGTTGAAGTACAATGTGCTTTATCCGTTGATGAATTTATCCGTTGAATTATGATTTATCCGTTGATGGATTTATCCATTGAAGTACAAAGTGCAGTATCCGTTGATGGATTTATCCGTTGAAGTATAATGTGCATTGTCCGTTGTAACTTATATGCGTATGTATGTATATATTTTGAATATATGATATTCATGAGATTTGTATAATCATATAATGATTATATAATCTATATATATACTGATATAGGCATGTTTTGTGTTTGTTCTTATTATAAGAATCATATTTGATACGATTTTGAATCGGATGCGGCGGATTTGCTGAAATCTGGGTCTGGTGTCCGATTTTGGCAAACGAACACGCTAATTCAAATGGAATCAAACGTATAAAAGAAACTGATAGCGTTTAATCTGAGATTGACATAGTTAAGGCCCCGTAATCTGTGATTTAATGTTATCAAATTTAATTTTGAATTTTCTGATTTTTGCCACATTTGGTTTTTATGATTAGATCATGATGGGTATGATATGTTAAGATCATATTATATGGTTTAACATGTTCTTATATGTCAATTGAGCATGGTGGATGGTTATGGCTTATGACCTTAGGTTAATGGTTTTGTTTTTTTTTAAATACGGCTTGCATGTCTATTGATCTTGTAATTATTAAATCTCAAATGTAACTCGAGTTCTTATTGTAAGTACATTAGATTAGTTTTTATTTTTCATTCGTGTAATGTACATGAAGACATGAAGATTTAAAGATCAAGGAAGAGTAATCTCATATGGAGGCCATCTAAGGAAGCAATACAAGAAAGAAGACATGTAATAGTTAGCTTATATTTATTTTTCACCTTATATTGACCTAGATCTTTGTCATTAGCTTGATGAAGATCACATAGGATGAAGCCATAACCAAACACGTTTATTTATTGCACTTTACATATATATGTTCATATGATGAATATATGTGTAGAGTAGTTTATAAAGATGCATGCTTAATTAGATTAAGGATGTATGTATTAGATTATACACCCATGTCATGTTTGCTAAACAAGATAAAATATGTAACGACTCAAGATTTTAAAATGAACATACGATTATGAGATTCTCGTGTTTATGAAACACGGAATAAAGTACAAAATTTTCTTTGTTTCTGACATGGGGCGATTTTGTCAAAAGCGAGTTCATTGAACTTGTAAGGTTGTGGGTTTTAAGCTAGACCGTTGTGACTCCCTCACTACCTGGAAATCAAACCATTGACGAATATCGATTTGGAGTATTTTATTCAAAGAAAAATTGGGAATCTCTTTATGATTGGATCATGATCGTTTTAAAATTAACAAAACCCTAAAGTTAATATTAAGTTGATCAGATGCCTTCCAATGAGTCCAATGTGTTAACCCCTAGATCGACAAGGAGTGGGTTTTCCAAAGCAAAGTACTACATCCTATCGTGGGAGATGTGTTGAAGTATATTGATACTTTTTGACTATTGGATTTGACTTAACTAAGTTACCACAATAGGATTGTGAACTTAGAGGCATAGAGTTTTGAGAGATTTATTAGATAAATATGAAAAAATGTTGTTCCACCAAGCTATCAAAGAGTTATATAGTTGATATAATTGACAAATATTGTCTAACTAAATAATCATGTTTTAGGAGAAAAGCTAAAGCTGACCTAACGCATGGTGAAATATGGATCTTGGCTCACTAGAAAGGATATAGAAGATATTTTTTCCGAATTAATAGTTAGGGCTATTGATATGATAAAAATAGTGGGAGATATATATTGTGAATATATATATATGAATAATCACTTGAACATAATTTAATGTTCATCTGTAGACTAAGTCATTTTATGCACTTTAATATTGTAGATATCAAATGACAAATAACACAAATAACTTCTCTATATAATAGTCCTTGAGAAGGATAAGCTGACTTGAAATAATTTCCTCAATTGACATGGGAACTTGAGGATTGTCCACAGGATTCAAGGATGTCACTCAAACCCCTCCCTTATTTATTCTAGTTGAGAATGAAATATGTGTTGAACAAAATGCTTACTGGAAGCAAATTTATTATACAATTGATGTTTCATGTCTCATGCTTGTAATTATGATTTTTGAGCTTTAGAAGCAACAAGAGAATAATGATGCTTATGATATAATTGAGCACCTTCAAAGGATGTTTGAAGGATAGGCTCATCAGAAAGATTTGATAATAATAAGGCACCATACTTTTGCATTATTGGGAGATTGATATCTGGTTAGACCACATGTTCTAAAGACGTTAGGTATATGTACATTGATATTTTAGGTTTCAAGATTAGTAGAGACTCAGTTTGATTTGATCAAACAATCTTTGAACAACTTATATCCTTAGTTTGTTAAGAACAAAAGGAATGAGATAGACAGAACACTCACTGAGTTGTTAAGCATGTTTAGAACTACTGAAAAATAACATGGTAAAGACATGAATTACGTCCATATTGATGATGTACATATGAAATGCAAATGGAAAGGAAAGTGGACAGGCAACGTGAAGATTTGATCTTTTTCGGTGCCAAAGCAAAGTCCAATCCCAAAAGGGCTTTTGAAACCTGATAGTGGTGTTGCTAAAGGAGATGATAGTCACTTTTGTGGAAATAACTAGATGATTGGAAGTTAAATTATCGAGATTGTTTGGAAGATCTAAAGAAGAAGATTAACAATGGTCAAGCTTCAAGTATCGGGTTAGAATTAGAATAAAAGTTGTTGCTCTAATTAAAGGAACTCGATACCTAATTTTGCCCATAACGCGAGATTGAGAACTTGATAAATTGTTATTACGTGCCAGCCTTTAGCGGATACATTAAATCAATTTATTATCAGGACAAGAAAGTTTTTCATTTTAATTAAATAAACAATAATTTTTTATTCTATTTTAATGATAAGGCTTATAATGCTGCACAATTAGTTAACAATTTATATGTTCTAAGATGACTCAAATCAAACATTACCTCTAACATTGTCGTTAAGATATATTAATGAGAAACGCATTTCTGAGTTACATATAGATGGATATTTGATTTTGAATCATACGGAAGATGCGAATTTTATCTCATTGGAAAAATGACTAAAGCTTCTTTTACCTAATCAGGTGAAAGGGCCACCGCACGATTAGGACTTATACATAATGATGTATGTGGTCGAATGCGTATGATGGCAAGGGGTGGCTTTTACTACTTCATAACATCTATTGTTGACTTCAGTAGGTATGGAAATATATATTTTATGAAGAACAAATCTGATTCTTTTGAAATGTTCAAAGAATATAAGGCTGAAGTAGAAAAGTAAACATAGGGAAGTATAAAAGTTCTATGATCCGATCGTGGAGGAGAATACTTAAGCCTCAATTTCAAGAGTTTCTTGAAGGAGTGTGATAGTGTATCATAGCTTACTCCTTCTGAAATACCTCAATGGAATAGAGATTCTAAGAGGAGAAATCTTACCTTATTGGAAATAGTGCGATCAATGATGAGTCAAGCGGATCTTTCATTCAGTTTTCGGGGTTATACTCTAGAAACGACTACATATACACTTAACCAAGTTCCGACTAAAGCGGTTCAAAATACTTCGTATGAGATATGTGTTGGGTTTCGAGCACATAAACGGAACGGAAACGGTAATTAAAAATGTAAAAACCCATAATTTTCACAACTCATCGCAGGATCCATGCGAAAAACAGATATCTAATTACATTTTTAATTACCGTTTCCGTTGCATTTTTAATTACCGTTTCTGTTACGTTTATGTGCTCGAAACCCAACACATATCTCATACAGATTATTTTGAATCGCTTTAGTCGGAAATTGGTTAAGTGTATATGCAGCCGTTTCTGGAGCATAACCCAAGAAACTGAATGGAAGATCCGCTTGACTCATCATCGATCGCACTATGTCCAACAAAGTACGATTTCTCCTCTCGGAATATCTATTACATTGAGGTGTTCCAGAAGGAGTAAATTATGATACACTATAACACTCCTTTAAGAAACTCTTAAAATTGATGCTTAAGTAATCTCCTCCACAATATGATCGTAGAACTTTTATACTTTCCTTTGTTTGCTTTTCTACTTCAGCCTTATATTCTTTGAATATTCTAAAAGAATCAGATTTATGCTTCATAAGATATACATTTACATACCTACTGAAGTCAAAAGTAAATGTTATGAAGTAGTAAAAGCCACCCCTTGCCATCATACGCATTCGACCACATACATCATTATGTATAAGTCCTAATCGTGCAGTGGACCTTTCACTTGATCGGGTAAAAGAAGCTTTAGTCATTTTGCAAATGAGACAAAGTTCGCATCTTCCGTATGATTCAAAATCAAACTTATCCAAGTATCCATCTATATGTAACTCAGAAATGCGTTTCTCATTAATATGGCTTAACGATAATGCTAGAGGTAATGTTTGATTTGAGTCATCTTAGAACATATAAATTGTTAACTAATTGCAACATTATAAGACTTATCATTAAAATAGAATAACAACTATTATTTATTTAATTAAAATGAAAACCTTTCTTGTCCTGACAAGAAATTGATTTAATGTATTCGCTAAAGGCATGCACGTACAATTTATCAAGTTCTCAATCTCCCCTTATGGGCAAAATTAGGTATCGAGTTCCTTCAACTAGAGCAACAACTTTTGCTCTAATTCTAACCCGATACCTAAAGCTTGACCATTGTTATTCTTCTTCTTTAGATCTTCCAAACAAGCTCGATAATTTATGTTGTGTATATGTTGTGTACTTGATGATTTCATGAACAAAACACCTTGGTAGATTTTACTTAGTGAAATAATGTAGCACTCGACGGATAAGGTTTATAGTCCCAACGGATGACTCAATATAGTCCCGACGGATGATGACTTATTATTCATCGAGTGAGTAGCTTATGTAACAATAAGTCTGTAGCACATTTCTGCATACACATTATTTAGAATCTGTAGTAGTACTTAAGTCATGTTGACTTTAGTTAGATATACAGAATAGGTTGATTAATTGTACATAGATGATGTCTTGTAATTCTGCATAAGTGAAATGAAGTCAAGTGCCTGATTGCTACCCGACGGATAAACAACAATGAATTCGACGGATGATCAACAACCCGACGGATGATCAATAACTCGACGGATGATCATGAACCCGACGGATAAAGAATTCAAATATCTGTTGACAGTAACAACACAGTCACATGCGTCGAGTGGATGCAAATGGAATGTGGTAGCCTATTCAACTGGGTTTTCAAGAACAAAGAAGCATTGCCATTTCCATGCTATTATAAAGATATTCAAAGATGCTGGAATAGAGTAATGAAGAAGCATTGTAATAGACTAGATAGTTTTTATTTTATTATCCTATCTCGTTACTTTGTAATCTTGGTGATATATAAACCAAGAAGTAGCAACTAAGGAACCATCTGAGATACAAGCAGAGAAACATTTGTAAGCAGAATTCTTAGCATTTCTCTGCATTTTTAGTTGTTCAATATTTGTAAGCAGCTGTGAGTATTTTGCACACAGGGTTCTCTCGATATATATTATATATCTCTGGTGGAATCATTCAAATCCACCAGAAAGTTTTTAAAGACTCTTATTTTTAATTATTTATGTTTTGATTCATTTAAGTAACTATTCCGCATTGTGCTAATCAATTCACACTTATATATATATATATATATATATATATATATATATATTCGAGTAAGAACATTTTTATTTCAAGAAAAAGTTTCAAGAATTCCATTCAACCCCCCTTCTGTAATTCTTGTCATATTGTTAAGGGACTAACAATTTAACTTTCAATCTTCCAACTATTTCCACAGAAATGACAATCATTTCCTTTAGCAACACCACTATCAGGCTTCAAAAGCCCTTTGGGATTGGACTTTGGTTTGGCACCGAATAAGATCAAATCTTCACCTTACCTGTCCACTTTCCTTTCCCATTTGCATTCCATGTGTACAACATCAATATAAACGTAATCCATGCCTTTACCGTGTTATTTTCAGCAGTTATAAACATGCTTAACAACTCAACGAGTGTTCTGTCTATCTCATTCCTTTTGTTCTTAAAAAATTAAGAATAGAAGTTGTTCAAAGATTGTTTGATCAAATCAAGACGAGTCTCTAGACTATTCTTGAAACCCAAAAACAGTCAAAAACATCTTTAAAACACTTCTGTTAGCTATAAAAAGTTTGAAACAATTTTTTAAAATATCATATAATATACCATTAGAAGCGTCTCGAAAAGACGAATCCAACAACACCAAAAACGCCCTATTCTGAGCTCCCACGCGCCCTCACGCGCCTCCACGCGCACACGCGCTGTCTAGCGCGTGTAAGGATCTCGACCATGCGCCCTCACGCGCACACGCGCCCCACGCGCCAAAACCCCTGTGCTGACGTCAGCATGACGTCATCTGATGACGTCAGCATGATGTCAGACCATTGACCAGCGCGTGTCCGACACGCACCGCGCGTGGCCCACCAGCGCGTGAGCCCCACGGCGCATGGCAGACGCGCGGTCCTCCCCTCTTCTGTGAGTCGCCGTCGTCTTTATCTTTCTCGATCGCCGTGTTGTTCTTTACTTTCCGTGCCATCAGACAAACAGCAGACACCAAAGCAGATATATATATGCATACTAACAATTTATATATATATGATTATTTAATTACGACTTTAATTGTAACAACTTCAAAAATTCATAATAAATAATCTATACATCATAAAATTATAAGAAAAATACCCAGACGATCTACAACACTTGTAGAACCCAGATCAACATTCAAAATTATTCTGAGAAATGATTTCTCATCAGTCATAATTAATCCATAATATAACTTATAAAAATCATAAGTAATTCATACAAGCACATAAAATTCTGTAATTTTTACCACAGATCTATATGCATACAACCTATGCTCTGATACCAATGTTGGATTTTAATCACAGCGGAAGCATGACAAAACACTTTTACACATATAAAATCCAAATAAAAGCATATAAATCGTGATTAAAATATATGAATCGATTACTAACCTTTAATAGCGATCC
The DNA here is from genome assembly GCF_009905375.1 of Apium graveolens. Taxonomy (NCBI): domain Eukaryota; kingdom Viridiplantae; phylum Streptophyta; class Magnoliopsida; order Apiales; family Apiaceae; genus Apium; species Apium graveolens. The sequence continues at coordinate 73,382,431 of NC_133652.1, read as the reverse complement.
AAAAGCAACGATCAGAGATCCTTAGCAGCTGCTCCTCAAACGTGAAGCACTCCACCGGTATCCTTCAAGAAAACGATGCTAAGGAAGAGGAGGAGGTGGAGAGAATTAGGTTTTTCTAAAAATTTTGGGTTAGAATGAAAATAGGGTTTATAATAGTATATTTATAGGCAAAAATTTCAGCTGAAATTTTTCCATAAAATATTATTATTATTAACCCTTTATTATTCACATTAATAATTAAAACACCTTTTAATTATTAATCCTTTTCCTAAACACTTTAGAAATAATTCTCTCTCTTGATTTAATTTCCAAAAATTAAATTCTTAATTAATAATATTAAGAACTTTTCTTAATTAATTTATAATCAATTAAATCTCATTTAATCAATTATTAAATTTTCCAATTAATTATTTATTTCATAAATAAATAATTATTAGCCATTATTAATTAATTCCTCCACCATTAAATCATTCTCTTTTATGGTGTGACCCTGTAGGTTCAATATTAAGCCGGTAGTAGAAATAAATAATAATAAAACTATTTTATCATTATTTATATAAATTCTCTAATTTATTAAATATGATTAATTAATTAATCATATTTATTCTACATCGTGAGGGATACTTCTCAGCAAATCGCGACTATCCGGATAATACGAATTCACTGCTTAGAATACCAAGAACCTATTCAGTGAATAATTACCGTACAATTAACTCCTTCTACCCTCCAATGTCCTGATTAAATACAAGGCATGGATCTTGTGTCAAGCCTAACTAATTTAATCATTTGCTTTCCCATTTACTATGCTTAGTTCTATGTAAATTAGAAACTCTTTTCTAATTTCATTCACTCTGGCCAGAGATTCCTGAACTAGCATAAGTGGATCAGCCTTGAACATTCTCTTCCTTCACTAGAAGGGGTAGATCATTTATTGATCATACACTATCTTCGTGTACAAATTCCTATACCCAGTAGAGCCCTAATAATTGTTCCCGGAGACTAAGAACTAAACCAAAGCATAGTTCAGTGTACACAAGATGACTATGATGACCTCAAGTCTAAGGATACTTGTACAACTATCACTTTGTGAACAACTGCTGACACGTGAGTGAACTCCATCAGTTGTTCAGCTGTGCGAGTCATGTTCAGTGAACTTATTCTATAATAAGCACCTACATACTAGCTATAGTGTCACCACACAAATATCTATGAGAACAGACATCCTTCATAATGAAGCAAGCATAGTATGTACCAATCTTTGCGGATTATTAATTACCAGTTAGTAATCCTATGACCAGGAACTATTTAAGTTTAGAGTTATCATCTTTTAGGTCTCACTATTATGATCTCATCATAATCCATAAAAAGCTTTACTCTAAACTATGGTATATCTTATTTAAACACTTAAATAGATAGAGCCCGTAATAAAAACAAAACAAGTCTTTTATTAATATCAATGAAATCAAAACAGATTACATAAAAAGTTATTCCTAAATCCTCGTACATGATTGGACTTAGGACATATTCCTTTCAATCTCCCACTTGTACAAAAGCCAATCACTCTGGTATCTAATACCCGTCTTTTCTTTATGACGATCAAAGTGACTTTCAGAAAGTAGCTTTGTGAGTGGGTCTGCTATGTTGTTATGTGTGTCAACTCTCTTTCAATACTATACAAGAAATGTGACCGCGCTCCCACTAACCCTTTTGTAGACACATGGTTCATCTACGTTTTTTATAAAACCAAACTCTTTGATTGTCTCATCAAAACGGATATTCCATCTATGAGAAGCTTGCTTTAAACCATATATGGTTCGCAGCAGCTTACACACTAGGTTTTCATTTCCCTTGGAAAGAAAACCATCTGGCCATTTTCCAGATTTCATAGTCGTAGTAAGCAACAATCGCAAGCAAAATCCGAACTGATTTTAACAGGGCTATAGGTAAAAGGTTTCATCAAAGTCAATTCATTGCCTTTGTTTGAATTCTTTTGCCACAAGCCTGGCCTTAAAGGTTTCCACCTGGCCATCTGCTCTAATCTTTCTTTTGTATACCGTATACATAGATTCCATTTCAGATTTCATGGCACTTTGCCATTTCTCTGAGTCAACACTACTCATAGCCTCATTATAGGTTACAGGGTCGTCTTCATCGATGATTGACAACTCATTGTCATTCTCAATGACAAGGCCATAATACCTCTCAGGTTGACGAGACACTCTCTCTGACCTACGAACGGGCTGTTCCACAGAAGGTTGTTCAGTCTGAACAGGTGTTTCCACTTGAACCGTAGTAGTTTGTGCTTCTTGAACTTCATCAAGTTCAATTTTGCTCCCACTGTTTCCTTCAAGGATAAACTCCTTTTCCAAGAAGGTAGCATGTCTGGAGACAAACACCCGATGATCGGTGTAAAAGTAATACCCTAAAGTCTCTTTAGGATATCCCACAAAACTACATTTTACGGATCGAGATTCCAGCTTATCTGGGTCAACTTTCTTGACATAAGCTGGACATCCCCAAATCTTAACATGTTTAAGACTCGGTTTCCTTTCTTTCCATATCTCACATGGAGTTTGAGGAACAGATTTGGAAGGCACCTTATTCAGTAAATATGCTGAGGTTTCCAATGCGTAACCCCATAGGAATACTGGAAGATTCGCATAGCTCATCATGGACCGAACCATGTCTAATAGAGTTCGATTTCTCCTTTCAGATACCAATCTGGAGGAGTCCACTGGGAGACTATACACTTTTCTTTGAGATAATCCAGAAACTCTCCATTCAAGTATTCACCACCTCGATCTAATCGAAGACTTATAATACCATTTTTTGGTTTGTTTCTCCACTTCATACTTATATTTTTTGAACTTTTCAAAGGCTTCAGACTTGTGTTTCATCAAATACACATATCCGAATCTAGATCTATCATCTATGAAAGTAATGAAGTATGAAAATCCACCCATGGCTTGCGTAGACATTGGTCCACATACATCTGTGTGTACCAATCCTAGCAAATCTGCAGCCCTCTCTCCATGTCCACTAAATGGAGATTTAGTCATTTTACCCAATAGACAAGACTCGCATGTAGGATATGATTCAAAATCAAAGGGGGTCAAGTAACCCTTCCTTATGCAATATCTGCAGTCTATTTTCACTAATATGACCAAGTCTGCAGTGCTAAAAGAAAGTGAGATTTTCATCATCCCTTTTCTTTTATTAGTTTGTTCAATCTGAAGTAAATTATGTCACATACATACAGACCATTATTTAAAGTACCACGTCCATAAAGAATATTATCTCTAAGAATAAAACATTCATTATTCTCAATAATAAATGAAAATTCAGCCAAGTCTAACATGGGAATAATATTCCTCACAATCGAGGGAACAAAATAACAATTATTTAAAAACAATAGTCTTGCCCGTAGGCATATGTAAATGAAATGATCCTACATCTTCAGCAGCAACTCTTGCTCCAATTCCTATCAGTAGAATCACCTCCTCTTCCTTAAGAGTCCTACTTCTCCTTAGTCCCTGCAATGAATTGCAGATATGAGAACCACATGCGGTATCTAATACCCAAGTAGAAATTTGATTTAATGACATATTCACTTCTATCATGAACATACCTGAATCAGAAGCGGTAGTCTCACTACCCTTCTTCTTCTTCAATTCTGCGAGGTAAACCTTGCAGTTCCTCTTCCAGTGCCCCACCTTGTTACAGTGAAAGCAAACAACTTTGCTCTTGGGGTCTTCAGCTTTTGGTGGAACTAGCTTTTCTTCACCTACTTTCTTCTTCTTGGAAGGGTTCCTCTTCCTTTTCTTAGGATTGGAACCTTCACCAATTAGAAGAACAGAACTCTTCTTAGGGGGAAAATTCGATTCCGCAGTCTTCAACATGTTCTGGAGTTCAGGCAGGCTGACATCTAACTTATTCATGTGAAAGTTCACAACAAACTGCGAGAACGAACTCGAAAGAGATTGCAAGACCAAGTCTTGGCTCAGCTCCCCATCCATGGCAAAACCAAGTTGTCCAAGACGTTCAATCAAATTGATCATCTTAAGTACATGGTCATTCACAGATGTTCCCTCAGACATCCTACAACCGAACAGCTCCTTCGATATCTCATATCGAGCTGTCCTCCCCGCCACATCATACAACTCTTGTAGATGCATTAGGATAGTGTGAGCATCCATATGCTCATGTTGCTTCTGTAGCTCAATGCTCATGGAAGCTAGCATGATGGATTGAGCAACATTTGCATCATCTATCCACTTACGATACACAATATGTTCATCATTATGTGCATCACTAGCAGGTTCAGTAGGCTTAGGTGAGTCAAGCACATATTTCAGTTTCTCAACCCTGAGAACAATTCTCAAGTTTCGAAGCCAGTCAGCATAATTAGGACCAGTCAACTTGTGAGCATCTAGTATGCTCCTGAGTGATAGTGCAAAAGACATAATGTATATCGTAAATCTGTAAATGATACACACATAACAACACTTAGCAAAAATTCAATTTCATTTCAAAAACACTATATGAATCGGGTCTTTATTCATAAGTGGCTCCCACTAGTTTATCTAATTTATTCAACCCCCTACGTGAAAAATTAAGCATTCATAATGCTGGTGGGAATAGGGATCCTATATTTCATCACACAACCTCGGCTGTGGCACGAACTGAAAGGCATATGGCATAGCCTATTTGTATATTCGAGGATATAACTCAACTCAAATAAGAATGTAATAAGTAAATAGTGGATCTATCGTCAAAGAGATCTCACAAAGTAACATCTGTCAAAGGGTTAAGAAACATTATTCATCTACAGACTTGAAGACTTAATTCACTGGAAGAAGCTCAAGAAATTGATCAAGCCTCAGTGATATAAATCAAGATTGTGGATTTAATCAAGTGACAGAGATCTCGTCAGGGTATCAATTAATTACAAGGATTTAATCTGAAGAAAATCAAGAGTATCAAGGTCAAGGCTTGAAGAAACGTCACGGAAGTTAGTCACTCATGAACCAGACAGTACATCGAGTGTCAACATTGAAGTGGTGGATTGATTCATAATTGACAGTAATTTTCAGAAGATTTTCAGAAGAATGGTTGCTGCTCAAGATTAGTATTAATTCTCTATTAATTAATTAAGTCAAATAATTTAATTAAGAAAATAAATTATATCTGCAAAGATTAATTTATTGATTAATTGAATTAATTGATTAATTAATTCAGAATTAATATTAAGGATTTTCAGAATTATTATTAGATTAAAATCTATTAATAATTCAGTAAGACAATGTGATTTGAACTACTATGACAATCGGTATGACAATTGATAGTCATACCGAAAGTCTTGCTAGTTCATTCTGATTGTCTTGCTAGCTATTGAGATTGTCTTGCTAGTTCAAGAGGATAGTCTCACCGAAAGTCCTACCAGTTCAAATGGATTGTCATACCAGTTCATTTGATTGTCTTGCCGAAAGTCTTGCTGAGTAAACTGCATTGTTCTGTTTACTTAAACAACAAAAACACAGCAGAAGACATTCATGCAATTTTTCAACAGAAAACACAAGTCAAGAACACAGCAGAAAACAAAGGCACAACATTTTATTTTTCATCTGCTTTATTCAAGATCAAAATTCTAGATTGAAAAGTTAAATCCAATCCACTAGAATTATTTATCTTGTTCTTGTGTATCAATCTAGAGGATTAAAATCCCTAGAACTTAATCTCAAATCGCATTTAGCATTTGATCTTTTAATTGCAAAAATAGAAAAAGTTCATGTCGAATTTATTCTAGATTTGTAATAATTGATTTGAGATTAATCCCTTGTAACCGATATCGTAGTTGTAACACCTTTCAAGTTTAATAAAAGTTTTATTTAACTTGAATTTTGTTTCACATTTTTATTCCGCATTTTATTCGATTAAACGGTATTGTTTACATTCAACCCCCCCTTCTACAAACAAATTGGGACCTAACAATTGGTATAAGAGCCTTCTGATTAACGTACAAATCTAGATCCTAGACTTTTGTGTTTCTTTCACTTCTTGAATTTTTTATTCACTCAAAAAATTCATAATGACTACACAAAAAGTTGGAACCGTTAAAATTCCACTTTTCGATAAAGAAAATTATGTTATGTGGAAGAAGAAGATGCTACTGTTTTTACAAGTTGCTAATCCCAAATATTTGCAAGTGTTAAAGAAGGGTCCAAAAATTCCTATGGTTATTGAACCAGAGGTAATAGAAAATGATGTGGTGATCACCAAAGCGAGAACTTATGTGAAAGATCCTGAGGATTTCTCTCCTGCTGAAATAGAAGAAGCCTCCCTGGATGCTAGCCTTCAATTAATTTTACTAGATTCCCTTAATCCCTTGATGAATAGACATGTGATGAATTGTAAAGATTCCAAACATATCTGGGAAACTATTGAGATTATTAATGAAGGCACAGAGGAAGTTAGGAAGAACAAGCTAGAAATCCTAACCTCTGAGTATGAATACTTTAAATCCAATCCAGGAGAAGGAATCACTGAAGTGTTTGAGAGGTACAATGCATTGATCAACAACCTGAACATTAATGGTAAATACTATTTCATCAGGGAGGTCAACAAAAAGTTCCTTTTAACACTGCCAACTCATCTCGAACATAGAATCACTGCCATAAGAGAAGCAAGAGATCTGAGTGAGATTTCTTTGGAAAGGCTCTATGGTGTGTTAAAGACTTATGAGTTGGAGCGGATTTAGCAGAAGGAAGTTTACGAGAAAGGAAGAGTGGTTAGCACGTCTACTGCTCTAGTAGCTGATGAACAACAACAACCACAATATCAACAACAATCTCAACAGTCAGAAAGAATGGTACAGTCTTCCAAGGTTGAAGATAATGTGATAGTAGCAGAATTTGATCCTCCTACTACAAATCAATCAGGAGATGATTATTATTCCTTGGAAGAACTGGAGCAATTGGAGGATGAGTCAATGGCCCTGATTGTCAAGAGATTCTCAAATGTCAGATTCAAAAGGAATCCCAAGTTCAAGTACAAGTCCAACTACAACAGATTCCAGAAAGGTGGATCTTCATCCTCTAACACCAACAGTGGTGGGTATAAAACAGGGATGGTTGATCGAAGCACCATTCGATGCTTCAACTGCAATGAGTTGGGACACTTTGCCACAGAATGCAGGAAGCCAAAACAAGCAAGGAAGAACTCTTACGATTCTAATCAAAAGAGTAAATCTGAAACCTGGCAAAGGGAAGAAGCTGGGATGATACTGACAGTGAAGATGAAGAAGTTGGGAATCTTGCTCTCATGGCTAGTGATGCAAACACCTCATCGTCAAGAAAAGAGGTAAAATTTACTGATGCTGAATTAGTTTATCGTCTAGGAGGTTCCTTAGATTGTGCTCGTCGTGATAATGAATTGTTAAATCAACAAATCAAAGACCTTGAGAAAGAGGTCAATGAATTAAGACTTGTGCACATTAATCAAGATAAATTAAAAGAACAAGTATCTTTTCTAGAGAATAGAGTTGACTGTTATAGATAACTTGAAACTATTCTCAAAGACAAGATCACCGGTCTTGAGGCTAAGGTTAAAGCTTACTTTAATTCTTGTTCGAAGTCCAAAGAGTTTTATAATAAGCAAGCTGTTAATCAAACATCTGGTATAGGTTATGATTACAATGCTGCTATTGGAAAATTAGGCATAAACTCCCCTCCTCATGTCTGTGCTAAAGGCAGGGAAGTACCACATGTGCTTAAGGGTGTTGATGAACCCCTCTATAAAGAATCAATTGCTGAACCATTTGATGAGACCTCTTTTATTATTCAAGAAGAAATCCGTGCTGAAGATAATGCTAATGAGAAAGCTGTCTCCAAGTCAAGTGTGTCAAAAGTTCCAGTCAAGGTTGTGAAAGCAACTGAGACTAACTCAGACACACATGAGTTGGATAACACAAATGCCATGTCTACCATGTATAAGTTACCTATTGTTAATCCCTCTCATAAAGCATGTGGTGTTCCTGATTGTATGTCTTGTTCTTTTAATCTGATGTTTGCTTATTTTAATGGTAAGCATGTTTCTAATGATAAGACTACTCCTCGTCAGCATGTGAATAATAGAAAGCATGATAGGTCTAAGACTGCTAGTCCTCCTAAAGCTAGAAAGGAGACATTTGTGCCTAAGCCTAAACAGAAATTTGTCAAGGCTTTTTACAAGGTCAAATGTTCAGTCATTGAGAACGTTGAGAATATTAAAATTAAGAATGTTGTTTTTCCTGATAAAGGCCAATTTTACAAGTATGCCGGACCCAGCCAAGCTTGGGTTCCGAAGAAGGTCTAATCCATTTGTATTGCAGGGCATTAAACAGGTACAACCGGTAGTGTGGATTCTTGACAGCGGATCGTCAAGACATATGACCGGAGATAGAGCCCTGCTATCAAATGTGGTTGAGAAAGCTGGCCCAGTGGTTACCTTTGGAGATAACAGCAAAGGTTTAACGGAGGGATATGGCTGTTTGCTAGCTGGAAATGTTATCATTGAAAATGTGTATGTTGTGCAAGGACTTGAACACAATCTGCTTAGCATTAGTCAGTTCTGTGACAACGGCTACAATGTTTTATTCGACAAGCTGAAGTGTCAGATTCTGCACAAGAAAAGTGAAAAACCCTCCTTAATGGGAATCCGGAAAGGAAATCTGTTCGTAGCTGACATGAACTCTGGAAGCAATCCTGAAGTCAATTGCTTCTATGCAAAGGCATCGTCAGATGAGAGTTGGCTATGGCACAAGAGACTTTCTCATCTCAATTTCAAAACAATGAATTCTCTTGTAAAAAGAGAATTGGTAAGAGGTCTGCCTCAGCTGGAATTCTCTCCAGAAGGACAATATGTGAGGCTTGCCAGAAAGGAAAGTCAAAGAAAGTAAGTCACAGAGGCACTGACACATCTTCCATAACTGGTGTTCTGCAATTATTGCACATGGATTTATTTGGACCAGTTAATGTCCTTTCGATATCAAAGAAGTGTTACTGTCTTGTGATAGTTGATGACTATTCCAAGTATACGTGGGTTTTATTTCTTCACTCTAAGGATGAAACACCACAAGTTGTGATTGATCATATCAAGATGATTGAGTTAGATTCTAACGTCCCTGTTAGAGCAATAAGGTCAGATAATGGAACAGAATTCAAGAATTCACTTCTCAATGGATTCTGTACAGACAAAGGGATTACCAGACAATTTTCAGCTCCTAGAACCCCTCAGCAAAATGGAGTGGTAGAAAGGAAGAATCATACATTGATTGAAGCTGCAAGAACGATGTTAAGTGAATCAGGTCTTCCAATATACTTTTGGGCTGAAGCTGTCAATACTGCATGTTATACTCAGAATCGAACTCTAATCAACAAAGACTTCATGAAAACTCCTTATGAGATTTTGAATGAACAGAAACCTTCTATCAAATACTTTCATGTATTTGGTGCCAGATGCTTCGTGCTCAAGGATGGAGATGAGCGTCGTGGTAAATTCGAGGCAAAGGCATATGAGGGTATTTTTGTTGGATATGGAAGAAGATCATACAGAGTGTATATCATTGATCAACACAAAGTAACTGAAAGTGTCAATGTTACATTTGATGACACTAAACTCCCTAGTATCCAAACTGAAGATCCTTTTGAGAAACTGAAGTTTGATGATATGTCAGATTCAGAATCAGAACATGGTCAAGAACCTGAGGTTGTTGCTGGTGAAGAACCTGTTAATCATGATGATACTCAAGGTAATAGTGATGGAAACTTTGGCAACAATGGAGATACCACTGCTACTGATGGAGAATCTTCAAGTCATCATGGCAACAACTCAGGGGGAGATGCTGAAGGATCATCTAGTAGGACACAACATCCAAATGAGTTTCAAGGCGAATCATCAAGATCAAATCTTCCAAGACTGACTGTCTGGAATAAAGCTCATCCTTTTGAGTTGATTATTGGTGATCCAGATGTTGGAGTCAGAACTAGACGTGCTACTCAAAATGAGTGTCTGTTCTCAGGATTTCTTTCTGAGATGGAACCTAAGAAGATTGAAGAAGCACTAACTGATCCAGATTGGGTGATTGCTATACAAGATGAACTCAATCAGTTTGAAAGTCAACAAGTCTGGAAACTTGTACCTAGACCTACACACAAGAAAGTTGTTGGTACTAGGTGGGTATTCAGGAATAAACTAGATGAAGATGGTGTAGTTACAAGAAACAAGGAAAGACTGGTAGCAAAAGGATATTCTCAAGCTGAAGGCATTGGTTATGATGAAACCTATGCTCTAGTGGCTAGACTTGAGGCCATCAGGATATTTCTGGCATTCGCAGCATTCTCAAACTTTAAAGTTTATCAAATGGATGTCAAGAGCGCCTTTCTGAATGGAAAGTTGGATGAAGAGGTATATGTAGAGCAACCTCCTGGTTTTGAAGATCCAGATCATTTGGATTTTGTCTTCTTTCTTTTCAAGGCTATCTATGGGCTCAAACAGTCTCCAAGAAAATGGTATGACACTCTCTCTGAATTTCTTATTGAAAATAGCTTTATTAGAGGTGTCATAGACAAAACCCTATTTTCTAAAAAACATAAGAATGATACTATATTAGTCCAAGTCTATGTGGATGATATAATATTTGGGTCTACTAATGATAATCTCTGTAAGAGATTTACTAAGTTAATGCACAGCAAGTTTGAAATGAGCATGATGGGAGAGCTGAAGTTCTTTCTTGGATTACAAGTAAATCAAAGGTTAGATGGAAAATTTATTTGTCAATCCAAGTATCTCAAGGAACTCCTCAAAAAGTACAATCTAGAGGATTCTGCATCAGCAAGGACTCCATCAACTACAGCTGTCAAGCTTGGACCATGTAAAAACTCCATTAAGATAGATGTCACAAGCTACAGAGGTATGATTGGCTCGTTACTCTATCTTACTGCAAGTAGACCAGATATTATGTATGCTACATGCTTATGTGCAAGGTTCCAAGCGGATCCTAGAGATATTCATCTCGTTGCTGTTAAACGAATCTTAAGATATCTTAAGGGAACACCAAATCTAGGTATTTGGTACCCTAAAGAATCTGGTTTTAACCTTGTTGGATATACAGATTCAGATTACGCAGGAAGTGTTGTTGATACGAAAAGCACCTCAGGGAGTTGTCAATTCCTAGGAAGCAGGCTAGTCTCATAGTACAACAAGAAACAGCAAACAGTTTCCAACTCAACGGCCGAGGCTGAATATATTGCTGCTGGAAGCTGCTGTGCTCAGATCTTGTGGATTAGGAACCAGCTACGAGACTATGGCTCTGTATTAAACAAAATTCCTATTTTATGTGACAATACAAGTGCAATAGCCATCACCAACAACCCTGTGCAGCACTCGAGGACAAAGCACATTGACATCAGGTATCATTTTATTAGAGAGCACGTCATGAGTGGTACTGTTGAACTATTTTTTGTTCCAACAGAAGAACAAATAGCAGATATTTTCACTAAACCACTTGATGAATCCACATTTACCAGATTAGTTGGTAAATTGGGCATGTTGAATAGTTTTAGTGATTAATTTAGTTAATATCTGAGATCTGTTCTTGAATGAATTTACAAATGAATTTTTCATAAATGAAAAATTCATTTGCAAATTTATTTTATCATTTTATCATATGTCTTGCTTATTTCTATGAAATTTTTTATTATCTTATCTTATTTATTTACTCAAATTGTTAATTTTAATGTCTCAGAATATTTTATTTTCTCTAAAAATATTTTTCTATGAATTTAATTTGTTAAAATTCAAAAGAAATCTATTTTTGGAGTGAAAATATTATTATCTCTGAAATATTTTAATTATTTTAATTTTGTAAATATTTTCTGAATTTCTACTATTTATATAAGACTTTATTTCAGGTTTCCATATTTTCTGTACATATTTGATTGTCTTTCTACTGAAATGACAATCGGCAAGACAATTAAAATTGTCTTGCTGAAAATCATTTCAGTACTTATATATATACACATATATACATATTAATTCTGTTTGTAAACGTTTTATTTCCAGAATGACAATCGGCAAGATAATTGAAATTGTCTTGCTGAAAGTCATTTCAGTATATAATTGTCATTTTAGTGTTTTTCAGTATAGTTTTATACTGGCAAGACAATCGGTATGACTATCAATTGTCTTGCCAGTTATAAACATTATATATATATTTTTTCTTTTATTTTATACTGGTATGACAATCGGTATGACTATCAGATTGTCATACCAGTTATATTTATTTAGTGTTTATTACTTTTATTGCTTTTATTTTTTTTCTTTTTCTGTTTTTAAGCTGGTATGACAATCGGTATGACAATCCCGGATTGTCATACCAGTTATACTACTTAATCATTTTTGTGGCTGTTTTAATCTTCATCAGTTCATTTTCTTTCAAAATTTCAACAGTCTCCTTCTTTCTCTCTCTCTCTCTCTCTTCGAACAGCTACTCCCAATTCGCCATTTGATCTTCCTTGCTCGAGTTTTTACTCAGCATACAAAAATCATCACTCTTGTGATACATACATACAAGTATATACATACAGAAGTACTGTTGGATTTTTGTTAAAAAAAATCAGTTTCTGTTTGTTGATTTTGGGTATTTTATTTTATTTTATTTTATTTTTAATTTCTGATTTGTGTCTTTTGGCTTGTCAAATCTGCGTTTGTGAGTTAAGAATGTTAACGAGATACATTTATGTCTAAATTTTTCGATTATAATTAATTTGATTCGAATTATTAAATTAATTTAATTAATTCGAATTTTCTTAATAGTATTCTTAAAATTCTAAAAGTGTGTGTCTTATTATTATTTTAAATGGCTCTCAATTTCCAAATTGTCGCGCATAATCAGGTTGGTTATTTTAATCCAGAAAAATGTGATGTAGAAAAATTTAAGCCGTGGATTAGATTTTTAAATGACCATTCGATTGTTAGCTCTGCTATTAAATCAAATATGATTTTAAATGTCGATCTGCTAAGACTGATTTGCACAACCTCTACTGTGGCCAATGATTCAAAATCTTTTTCATTCACCGTGGCAAACACACAGTATGTAGTTGATGAATCAGTCATCAATCAGGCGTTAAATTTTCCTTTGGACAATTTCTGTAATTTACCCTCTGAAAATGATATCACAAACTTTTTCCATGCTATTCACTATCAGGGGGTGATCAATTTAACCAAACTTTCAAAATCCAATTTGGTGTCTGAATGGGATATTTTCTTCGATACACTTTCTAAAGTGTTTGCCAACTGCACTAAATCCAACTTTCACAACATCACTTCCACTCTGCAGTATATTGGTCTTGCGGTTGTTTTCAATCAAAGTATCAATTTTGGCAAACTACTTTTTCCCATTCTCTTGAGACGTCTCACTACTGCTTTACGTGATCATTCTACAAATCGTAGGGTATCATGTTACTATGCTCGTTTTCTCATGCTTATAGCAGATCATCTTCTCACACCTGAACACAAAGCCCTTTTTGCTAACTCTGCAGTAACCGAACCCCCTCCAGTAAGCAAAAAGATTTACACCCGCCAAGACACAACCTTTAAATTCATGCAAGTTCCAGTACTTGTATCTGCTTTCATGGCCACTTATATTCCTTTACCTATTTTCAATCTTCCCGGTCATGAATAGCAACCTCAACCTCCAGTGGTTCAAGCCACCCAGGCTCCTCCAACATCAGATGCTCTTCCTTTACAGGTAGTAATTCCTCACTCTCACTCCATTCCTACTTCTGTTCAAAGACCCCCAGTGGTTGATAGGGCTGACCATGAAGTTATAGAACCACAGCTTCAATCCCAGGTCATAGAGCCAAACACAGAGTCACATTCTATCTCAACCTCTCCCCCACTGTCTAAAATGTTACCCAGAAGGTTAATAGGAAGTAGTGCATTGTTAAATGTGAGTGAACCCTCAGCTCTGCCTCCTCCAAAGAAAAGAAGAACTTATACTGAGGCATCTGAAAGCCCATCTTTGTCCTCCCAACAGGACATGGACTTTGAAATGGCCAATGAACAGTTACTAGAGACATTCTCTCAAAAGGATGAATCTATTGAAATTCGCCATAGGGCCATGGCATCTTGTACTGAGTCAAGCACAATTCCATTACTCACAATGGAACCATACATACCCACAGATGATACTCAGGACATAGAGCGAGGAGTGCACATAGAGTCTGTTACAGTGCCTGCCATAGTTACGGCAGAAGAGCAGTCACATGCTTCTGAGGGAAAATCTGACTCTCAGCCACCCTTAATAGAGTCATTTTCTCCCCTCCCAGATCAAACACCTCTGGCTCCCTCACGGGATTCTCCACTCGCAGATTTATCTGGAGAAAGTGGAGGGCAACTCGGTCAATCTATCCCTGAAGCAATTCAGACATCTATTTCACATGAAATGATAGGTTTGACTGAGGATCGGGACTCGCGAATTCCCATTGCACCACCACTGACCTCTCTTGAAGAGGCTAGGGTGATTTTAACTGCAGGTACAAAAGAACAACAACAGGAAGACTCCTCACGAGCAATTATATTGAGAGAAACACAAGCACGTGAGGTGAGTGAACCAAACACGAGTGAAATTCAGGTGAGAGCACACACAGACACTGATACTGTAAACCTGTTAGCTCAAATTGCTGCTCTAAAAGAAGAACTTGATAAAAGCCAAGCTGAAGCTCAAGCATTCAAAGCACAAGTGGTTGAACGGTCTTCTTCTTCCACCTCTGTCAGCAATCAGCTGGCACTCATAAGGAATGATATCTCAGATCTCAAGAACACTGTCACACCAAAGCTCAATTCCATTCAGGAAACTCCAAGTTTATCAGCTGATGACATTTCTGACTTCTGCTCTCTACATACAAGGATGACTTCTCTTGAAGATTTGGTTGAAATGAATCATTCACTGGATTCCTCTAGATTTCTGAAGATAGAGACAGGTATGGAACATCTGAATGAAGGGATGAAGCACCTGTACTACATGATCAAAAATTCTCACTGTCCCAATGAAGAACAAAGGACTTACTTTGAAGGGCCGTCTGGTGGAGGCTCAGGCTCGGGAGGTGATGGAGGTCATGGAGGATCTAAGGGAAAGTCAGTAGAGGATCCCTCAACTAAGGGGGAGAAGAAAGGGAGTAGTGGAAAGGGGAAAGAAAAAGATACCTCTGCTGGGGACAAAGGAAAGGCTGATGATGTCTATTACAGTGGAGAACAGGATGACTTTTATATTTTTGACATTCCCACTGAACCAGTCTTGGAAGATAAAGATGGTTTATTTGAAGCTGAAGAGGAAAGTGATTTTGGAGAATGGGAAGAGGAAGCTACAGTGGATCCTATCTTTGAGAAAGAGTTTCAGCAGCAGCAGTCAGAGATGAAAAGAAAAGAAGCTGAACTCAAAAAGGTCTCCCGGATCATTGACATGAGGAAAGACATACAAAGAACAGAAACTCTTCAAAAGCAACGTCTTCATGACATTAAGGCTCAAGAAAGGAGAAGAGATGTCAGACTGAAGATTGGTGAAAAATGGGATGAAGCTAGGAGAGTACTTGATATGCCTCAGCTGAGCACTAACAATGATAGACAGTTCCTACATCTTCTTGACAAGCTGGAAATCTCAAATCCTAACAATGACATGTACATGAATGCTATCAAGACTGAAGTCTCAAGGATCACAGCTGCTTTTGATAGATCCCTAAATGAGATGAGCATTTTTGTATATTGTCAGAGTGAAGGATCTTTCAAGGTGTCACTTCATCTGTTTGAGAATCGTTCTTTATCAGAGATTTGGGTTCTTCTCAACAAGGTAAAAAGAAGCTCAGAATTGAATGAAGTTCTTCGAGAAAGGCTTAAAGAGTTTGCCAGCAGGGCTAGTCCTCAAGTGGTCAACAATCCTCATCAGGTGAGATTCTTTAAGTCTGATTGTCTTCAAATCTGTCAGCTAGATGTACAATCTCTTAAAGACTACTCAGCTAAGCATCTGGTCTGGATGGAACATCATTTAAGAACTGCTGGATACTCATCCATGTTGAAGACTCAAGCTGCTGATTTGATTCAAGCTTATTGTGAAAAGAATATTAAAAGGTACAATCAGATCAAGAATAAGCTGAAGTCAGTTGGAGTTCAACCAGTCAGACCAGCAAGCTTCACTTCAGAAAAGGATCGTGTCTTTGACAAAGAGTTGCTTCAAGATTTAGAAGAAGGTGAAGTCAGAAGAGAAGACAACTGAAGTCAATTAGCTCAAAACTCAATGTAATATGATTAGAGCTTTATGAATCAAGATAGTCTAATGTAGTTATATGTTCAGGCTAGAGGAACATCTATCTTGTATTCACTTGTAAATTTCTTTTGGAATCTGGAAAATGTTAAATATAATCCAGAACTTTTCTGCTATTTACTTTGCATTACTGTTTATATCTTTTTCTTATTTGTTAGTTGAGTTATCCTCTAGGTATTTGTTGTTATTGTCTAACAAGCAAATAGGGGGAGATTGAAAGGCATATGGCATAGCCTATTTGTATATTCGAGGATATAACTCAACTCAAATAAGAATGTAATAAGTAAATAGTGGATCTATCGTCAGAGAGATCTCACAAAGTAACATCTGTCAAAGTGTTAAGAAACATTATTCATCTACAGACTTGAAGACTTAATTCACTGGAAGAAGCTCAAGAAATTGATCAAGCCTCAGTGATATAAATCAAGATTGTGGATTTAATCAAGTGACAGAGATCTCGTCAGGGTATCAATTAATTACAAGGATTTAATCTGAAGAAAATCAAGAGTATCAAGGTCAAGGCTTGAAGAAACGTCACGGAAGTTAGTCACTCATGAACCAGACAGTACATCGAGTGTCAACATTGAAGTGGTGGAATTGATTCATAATTGACAGTAATTTTCAGAAGATTTTCAGAAGAATGGTTGCTGCTCAAGATTAGTATTAATTCTCTATTAATTAATTAAGTCAAATAATTTAATTAAGAAAATAAATTATATCTGCAAAGATTAATTTATTGATTAATTGAATTAATTGATTAATTAATTCAGAATTAATATTAAGGATTTTCAGAATTATTATTAGATTAAAATCTATTAATAATTCAGTAAGACAATGTAATTTGAACTACTATGACAATCGGTATGACAATTGATAGTCATACCGAAAGTCTTGCTAGTTCATTCTGATTGTCTTGCTAGCTATTGGGATTGTCTTGCTAGTTCAAGAGGATAGTCTCACCGAAAGTCCTACCAGTTCAAATGGATTGTCATACCAGTTCATTTGATTGTCTTGCCGAAAGTCTTGCTGAGTAAACTGGATTGTTCTGTTTACTTAAACAACAAAAACACAGCAGAAGACATTCATGCAATTTTTCAACAGAAAACACAAGTCAAGAACACAGCAGAAAACAAAGGCACAACATTTTATTTTTCATCTGCTTTATTCAAGATCAAAATTCTAGATTGAAAAGTTAAATTCAATACACTAGAATTATTTATCTTGTTCTTGTGTATCAATCTAGCGGATTAAAATCCCTAGAACTTAATCTCAAATCGCATTTAGCATTTGATCTTTTAATTGCAAAAATAGAAAAAGTTCATGTCGAATTTATTCTAGATTTGTAATAATTGATTTGAGATTAATCCCTTGTAACCGATACCGTAGTTGTAACACCTTTCAATTTTAATAAAAGTTTTATTTAACTTGAATTTTTGTTTCATATTTTTATTCCGCATTTTATTCGATTAAACGGTATTGTTTGCATTCAACCCCCCCTTCTACAAACAAATTGGGACCTAACACGAACCGCCATGTAATGTTCAATAGGCAGACAACTCTTGTCAATTACATCTTATGTTATTCCCTAATCAAACTTTAGCCTCTTGAATACTTGAGTCACGGCTGTGGCACGACAAACTCAATATTCTAAGTCAAGTCTAACCCAACAATCCGTACAATTGAATCAGTCTCCAACGGCCCACGGCTGTGGCACGTACCGACCTTTAGATTCTAATTCAATGTACACATCTCTATGTAATAGACAAGTATTTCTTATTTCGAAATCAAAGCCCTCGGCTGTAGCACGAACCGACAATGATTTAAAAATAAGAACTACTTTCTATCATGTTGGAAGGTTATGACCGACACAAGCCCGTTGTATCATTGGCCAATTACTACTTGATATTATTTAATTTTAGAGGGATTATATTACGTTACAATCATAATCATATTATAAAGAGATTCTTCCTTTTAAATTAAATATTTCAAATCAATAATCAGATGATTCCCAGATCGGGTGGAGCATTGTCAAGAGGCGTCACTTAATAACCCTTTCTTACAGATAGAAATCTGTTGTTGACAGAATCATCCTTTCTCTCATATTGGAAATTCATATTCAATTACGTGTTTCATAAACACAAGAATCTCATGATTGTATTCATAATATTATTATTAAGGTTATGAAACAATTTCACTATACTAGATTGTCTAACAAACGCCTTATGTTAATTTAAGCTCACCTAAATCTATCATCGCATGATAAACTAAGCATATATCACATATATAAACATGAATAAACGACAAGGTAGGCATGTTATATCATCTAGCATATTGTTCTAAGCATTATACATCTCTATGTATCACATGAAGCATTTAAAAGCAATTAAAAACAGTCAAAAACAGCTTTAAAACACTTCTGTTAGCTATAAAAAGTTCGAAACAATTTCTTAAAATATCATATAATATACCATTAGAAGCGTCTCGAAAAGACGAATCCAACGGCACCAAAAACGCCCAATTCTGAGCTCCCACGCGCCCTCACGCGCCCCGAGAAGGTGACTCACGCGCCTCCACGCGCACACGCGCTGTCAGGCGCGTGTAAGGATCTCGACCACGCGCCCCCACGCACACACGCGCCCCACGCGCCCAAACCCCTGTGTTGACGTCAGCATGACGTCATCTGATGACGTCAGCATGATGTCAGACCGTTGACCAGCGCGTGTCCGGCACGCACCGCGCGTGGCCCACCAGCGCGTGAGCCCCACGCGCGCATGGCAGACGCGCGGTCCTCCCCTCTTCTGTGAGTCGCCGCCGTCTTTATCTTTCTCGATCGTCGTGCTGTTCTTTACTTTCCGTGCCATCAGACAAACAGCAGACAACACAGCAGATATATATGTACATACTAACAATTTATATATATATGATTATTTAATTACGAATTTAATTACAACAACTTCAAAAATTCATAATAAATAATCTATACATCATAAAATTATAAGAAAAATACCCAGACGATCTACAACACTTGTAGAACCCAGATCAACATTCAAAATTATTCTGAGAAACGGTTTCTCATCAGTCATAATTAATCCATAATATAACTTGTAAAAATCATAATTAATTCATACAAGCACATAAAATTCTGAAATTTTTACCACAGATCTATATGCATACAACCTATGCTCTGATACCAATGTTGGATTTTAATCGCAGGGGAAGCATGGCAAAATACTTTTACACATATAAAATCCAAATAAAAGCATATAAATCGTGATTAAAACATATGAATCGATTACTAACCTTTAATAGCGATCCAAAAGCAACGATCGGAGATCCTTAGCAGCTGCTCCTCAAACGTGAAGCACTCCACCGGTATCCACCAAGAAAATGATGCTAAGGAGGAGGAGGTGGAGAGAATTAGGTTTTTTTTAAAAATTTTGGGTTAGAATGAAAATAGGGTTTATAATAGTATATTTATAGGCAAAATTTTCAGCTGAAATTTTTCCATAAAATATTATTATTATTAACCCTTTATTATTCACATTAATAATTAAAACACCTTTTAATTATTAATCCTTTTTCTAAACACTTTAGAAATAATTCTCTCTCTTGATTTAATTTCCAAAAATCAAATTCTTAATTAATAATATTAAGAACTTTTCTTAATTAATTTATAATCAATTAAATCTCATTTAATCAATTACTAAATTTGCCAATTAATTATTTATTTCATAAATAAATAATTATTAGCCATTATTAATTAATTTCTCCACCATTAAATCATTCTCTTTTATGGTGTGACCCTGTAGGTTCAATATTAAGCCGGTAGTAGAAATAAATAATAATAAAACTATTTTATCATTATTTATATAAATTCTCTAATTTATTAAATATGATTAATTAATTAATCATATTTATTCTACATCGTGAGGGATACTTCTCAGCATATCGCGACTATCCGGATAATACGAATTCACTGCTTAGAATACCAAGAACCTATTCAGTGAATAGTTACCATAAAATTAACTCCTTCTACCCTCCAATGTCCTGATTAAATACAAGGCATGGATCTTGTGTCAAGCCTATCTAATTTAATCATTTGTTTTCCCATTTACTATGCTTAGTTCTATGTAAATTAGAAACTCCTTTCTAATTTCATTCACTCTGGCCAGAGATTCCTGAACTAGCATAAGTGGATCAGCCTTGAACATTCTCTTCCTTCACTGGAAGGGGTAGATCATTTATTGATCATACACTATCTTCGTGTACAAATTCCTATACCCAGTAGAGCCCTAATAATTGTCCCTGGAGACTAAGAACTAAACCAAAGCATAGTTCAGTGTACACAAGATGACTATGATGACCTCAAGTCTAAGGATACTTGTACAACTATCACTTTGTGAATAACTGCTGACACGTGAGTGAACTCCATCAGTTGTTCAGTTGTGCGAGTCATGTTCAGTGAACTTATTCTATAATAAGCACCTACATACTAGCTATAGTGTCACCACACAAATATCTATGAGAACAGACATCCTTCATAATGAAGCAAGCATAGTATGTACCGATCTTTGCGGATTATTAATTACCAGTTAGTAATCCTATGACCAGGAACTATTTAAGTTTAGAGTTATCATCTTTTAGGTCTCACTATTATGATCTCATCATAATCCATAAAAATCTTTACTCTAAACTATGGTATATCTTATTTAAACACTTAAATAGATAGAGCCCGTAATAAAAATAAAACAAGTCTTTTATTAATATCAGTGAAATCAAAACAGATTACATAAGAAGTTATTCCTAAATCCTCATACATGATTGGACTTAGGACATATTCCTTTCAACTCTATGCCTCTAAGTTCACAATCCTATTATGGTAACGTAGTTAAGTCAAACCCAATAGTCAAAAAGTATCAATATACTTTAACACATCTCCCACGATAGATGAGAGTACTTCACTTTGGTGAACCCACTCCTTATCAATCTAGAGGTTAACGCATTAGACTTATTGGAAAGCGTCTGAATAACTTAATATTAACTTTGGGATTTTGTTAATTTTAATACGATCATGATCCCATCATAAAGAGATTCCCAATTTTTTCTTGAATAAAATACTTCAAATTAATATTCGTCAATGGTATAATTTCCTGGTAGTGAGGGAGTCAGAACGGTCTCGCTTAAAACCCATAACCTTACAAGTTCAATGAACTCGCTTTTCATAAAATCGCCCCATGTCAGAAATAAAGAAAATTTGTATTTTATTTCGTGTTTCATAAACACAGGAATTTCATAATCGTTTGTTCATTTTAAAATCTTGAGTTTTTAAAGATTTTTTCTTGTTTAGCAAGTATGGCATGGGTGTCGTATCTAATACATACATCCTTAATCTAATTAAGCATGCATCTTTATAAACTACTCTACATATACATTCATCATATGAGCATATAAATATGTAAAGTGCGATAAATTAAATGTGGTTGGTTATGGCTTCATCCTATGCGATCTTTATCAAGTTAATGACAAAGATCTAGGTCAATCTAAGATGGAAAATAAATACAGGGTAACTATTACATGGCTTCTTTCTTGTATTGCTTCCTTGGATGGCCTCCATGTGGGATTACCCTTCCTTGATCTTCAAATCTTCATGTCTTCGTGTACATTACGAGAATGAAATGATAAAAAATAATCTAATGTACTTACAATAAGAACTCGAGTTACATTCGAGATTTAATAATTACAAGATCAAACGACATGCAAGCCGTATTTAATAAACCAAAACCATTAACCTAAGATCATGAGCCATAACCATCCATCATGCTCAATTAACACATAATAACATGTTAGAACATATAATCTGATCTTAACATATCATACCCATCATAATCTAATCATAAAAACAAAATATGGAAAAAATCAGAAAAATCAGAATCAAATTCTGAAAATAGTAAATCACTGTTTACGGGAAGTAAATGATGTCAAACGCCTTACAGACGAGTCGATGATTGCTTTAGCTATATTTTTTGTTCAGACGCTCGATTGCCTATGAAATAGCGTATTCGTTCACCAAAATCGGACACCAGACCCAGATTTCAGCAAATCCGCTGCATCCGATTCAGAATCGTATCAAATACGATTCTTATAATAAGAACAAATACAAAACATGTATATATCATTATATATACATATTATATAATCA
The DNA here is from genome assembly GCF_009905375.1 of Apium graveolens. NCBI lineage: Eukaryota > Viridiplantae > Streptophyta > Magnoliopsida > Apiales > Apiaceae > Apium > Apium graveolens. Next base: position 73,359,878 of record NC_133652.1, on the reverse strand, counting down.
TCTTATGATTATACAACTCTCATATTTATCAACTAGAATAAAGCACATTGTACTTCAACGGATAAATTCATCAACGGAAGACCAGTCTTGTACATAAATCTCAATTTCAGAACTACAGATCATATTTAACCATTCTTTGCCACTACTGCATCATATGCAGTTTCAGAAACATGTATCATATACATACTAATCATTTCCCGTTTAACAGATCATGCTAATACACCATCTGGCCAATAGTTTATATCACTATTTATAAACCATACATCAAGCATAACATACAAATTGCATACTAATCAGTCATGGAAAAATTGTATATATGTTATCGTCATAAAAATAGTAAACACATAAACGAATTAAACACTTTTCGCAAGTAGCTCTGATGTCATTGAAGGGTTTCGATCAAATAAACGCAACAAAAGCGGTAATTAAAAATGTAAAAAAATAGAATTTTCGAAATCCATCGCAGGATCCATGAGAAAAATAGATATTTAATTCGTAGATCATATTGTTTACCTTAAGAAGCTTTACAAATTGGTTGAATAATGGAGATCCAAAGATTGTTTAATCACCACGCATCCCGCTCTCGCGATCTACGCTCTATCGGTATCCACACGAATGCTTGAACTCAAGGATTGGATGTGTACTAGCACAAACTCATTTCTTCTTGATCTCTCCATCTTCTCTCTTGGTGGCTAGGGTTTTAGTAAAAGTCTTGCACAAAAAATCAGCCACACTAGAGATATCATATATGTTAGTGTATACTGAAAATATTTATTTGAAGTATGTATATTTATTTCTGGCCAGTTTATTTGAGAATCATTTGAATGTTTACATGTTGTCTAATATTATATATTGTAAACAATCTAGTATCAAATGGGATACAGAATATTAGATTGTTAAATACGGTTATATAATATAATAAGGTTCACATCACAGGTGGTGTTGGACAATCCACTGGTATGGCTGTAGTATTATTTAGATTAGTTTATATTGACTAATAAATAATACTAGTATACTTTGTGTATATTGAACAGGATCAAATTTAGAATTGTTCCCTTAATACTGATTAAGAAGGAGAACTAAGATTCTATGTTATTATTAATGCTTAGGTTCTTAATCCGGAAATAGTAATTGACACGTGTATATTATTTACATGCTTTGATTTATATATGAAATAATTCTTTTGAATTATATCATTATATTTTGGGTGATGGAATCATATACATGGTGGATATTATTTATTGAAGGAATTCATGTCCTGATAATATTCGGGTTAATGATGTCCCCTTGAAAGCTCAAAAAGATTTAATTATGTGAAACCCTGCAGGTGGAATTTATTCTGGCATAATTAAATAAAGGTTGAGTGGATGATCAAGGATAAAAGATATTAATTAAATAAATTATCAGTAATTTATTTAATTAATGGACATATGATATTTTAAACATGGAGAATTTAATAAGCAAATAATATTGGAACCGAATTAATTAAATTACGGTATTAGGAAAGGTAGTGCAAATATTAATTCTTTAGTGGATTGAATTAATATTTAATTACATTGGGCTAGGCTCAAGATGTAATTAGAAGGCTCAACCTAATTATCCATGGTCCCTATTGTAGCCTATATATATTCTTATTCTCTTCTTGCTTGGAATTGTGTGAAAACATATTGTAGCCACCAAAGAGCAAGAAGAGAGAATAACTTGAAAAGACGAAGGCCACACTTCGCTCAAGGGAATTTGGAAATACAATAGAAGAGCGTGGAATCAACCATTAACAAGGTAATCCTCTTTTCGTAATCTTTATCGTAAAACGTAGTAACACCCTAAGTCCGTGGTTCCCAACAATTGGTATCAAGAGCCTGGTAATGAGTTCTACGTTTTATGATATAATGTCCATGTCGTAATTATATATGCGTTTATATAGTGTTTTGCTTGTATTGGTTTTGATGCAGGTTGTTAATCCACTATTATGGCCATGTATATTTTAATTATGTGTTTGGATCCCACGTGGTTTAATCGTGGTTAATTTTTGTTTTGGTTTCCACGTGGTTTAATCGTGGTTGTAATTTACACGAGGGTTGATCGTGTTAGAATAGATTTTACAAAATCAGTTTTGTATTAGATCTATTTTTTTTGTAATTGTTCCGGGTATTTTGTAATAGTTATGTGTGATCGGAAATCAATTCCGGTAGTTTTTTGTTCCGCTGTGCGATTACAAGGGGCTGTTGTTGATGTTTGGATCGAACAAAATCATAACAAAACTCACATAAAAGCAACAGGCGCGCGCGTGTTGCGGCAGCTGGGACTGCTGGGGCTGCAGGGGCTGCTGGGGCTGCTGCGGCAGCTGGGGCTGCTGGGGGCGTCGAGGCGCGCTTGGGGCAGATTTTTTTTTAGAGCTGGATTTTTTTTTCAAGGGCCATAATAGTGGAAAATTTATTTTAATTTTTTCCATTAAATTTTAATTATTTCTTTAATTTATTGATTATGTGTGTCATTAATTATGTATGTAATTCTTTTAAAATTGTATTTTTAACTTAATTAGGACGACATGGACATAAAATTTATTTATTGCTTTAATTAAATGTTATATGTTGCTAAAATTATGTGTGTATTTTGAATGCATGATTAGACATAATTATAACAACATAGGGCCCCATTTAATTTTAAAATTCCTCAATTTTAATAAAAAATTCTAAGTGGGAGAGGGAATTAATATGAAATTAAATCCCATGATCTCCATTATTGGTTGTAGGTAATTTAACATAAAGACGAATATAAATTATATATACGTCACCCATCGTGACATGTAATTTGTGGTGTCTAGAATATTATAGAAATTACTAGAACAAACTTCTTAAATTAATAAATGTTGAAAGGAATAAATACGGATTTTCTTTATTTCTGATTTGGGGCGATTTTGTCAAAAACGGGTTCATCGAACTTGTAAGGCTGTGGGTTTTAAGCGAGACCGATGTGACTCCTCCACTACCTGGAAATCAAATCATTGATGAATATTGAATTGAAGTATTCTATTCAAAGCAAAATTACGAATATTGGAAGGTATACACGCCACCCATCGTGGCGTACCAAGTTCCATAGATTTCGAATAATTTAAGATTTGATGATGTTATACACTTAGCTATGAAAAATAATATAGTCCACCCCAACGTGGCATATTGTTTAGTAATAGGATCGAAGTAACATTTAAACAAAATTAGGTGGTATACATGTCACACATCGTGGCGTACCAGAAGCTTATGGTGTTTAGATGTTAGTGCATTAAATTTTAATAATTTAGATCTTAATAATTAATGCACCCTTATTTATGTGATGTTTTTATGCATGATTCTCAGGATAAAATGGGCTTTAATCCACTATTCACCATACTTAAGGATAACAAACTTACCGGACCTAACTATATTGAATGGAAACGAAATTTGGACATTGTGTTGACTGCTAAGGAGTACAAGTTTTGCACTTATGAACCCAAGCCTGAACAGCCTGCTGCTGATGCTCCTGAAGATGAGAAAGAGTATTATAAACGGTGGATTAAGGCTGATGAGATGTCGCGATGTTACATTCTGGCAGCAATGTCGGGTGTTTTGCAGCATCAGTCTATGGCCACTGCTTCGGATATGCTCTTTAATCTCAAGGAACTTTTTGGAGATCAGAATATGGCTGCTAGGCAAGTAGCCATGAAGGCTTTAATGAACACTCAGATGGCTGAAGGCACACCTGTAAGGGATCATGTTCTCAAGATGATGTCGCATCTGAATGAGATAGAGATCCTTGGTGCTGAACTTGACGGGGAAACCCAGATTGACATTATCCTTATGAGCTTGTCCAAGAGTTTTGAGCAGTTCCGCTTGAATTACAACATGAACAAGAGGCAGTATAGTCTCGCGGAACTGCTAACAGAACTTCAGGCAGCTGAAGGATTATTTCGGCAGAGTGTTCAAGTGAATGTGGCTGAGAAAGGTTCTTCCTCTAAGCCGAAAGGTATTAAGAAGAAGAAAAAGGCTCAGACATAGAAAGCTGTGAAGGCAGTGGGAGTTCAGGGTGGTGTGAAAAAGCCTAAAGGAAAGTGCTTCAGATGCAAACAGTCAGGTAACTGGAAACAGGATTGTCCTCTTCCTAAGAAGACAAACAATACTGGTATGTCTCTTTCTCTAGTTACAGAAACATTTATAACGGCTATATCTACGAGCACTTAGTGTGTAGATACAGGAGCCACTGATCATGTTTGTAATTCTATGCAGGGGTTCCAACTATCCAGAATGCTTAGAGATGGTGAGATATACGTGTTCATGGGAGATGCTACGAAAGTAGCAGTAGTTGCAGTAGGAGTTATTCATTTATCTTTTGGTTCTGATAGGATTTTGGTTTTGAACAATTGTCTTTATGTACCTTCTTTTAGAAGGAATTTAATTTCGGTTTCTAAACTTACTTTGGATGGTTATAATGTTTGTTTGGATCGTAATGTTTATATTATGATGAATAAACGAATTATATGTTCTGGTACATTGCAAGACAATTTGTATATAATTAATCCTAGTCAACCTGCACTGCAACTGTAATTTAGGGAATTGAACAACACATCTTCTAACTCTACTAAAAAAAGGAACCTTCTAGTTTGAACCAAACATATCTTTGGCACTTGAGATTAGGTCATATTAACTTGAGGAGGATTCAAAGACTAGTAGTAGACGGGCCTTTAAGCTCATTGGCAGTAGAGCCATTTCCAGTTTGTGAATCCTGCTTGGAAGGTAAAATGACTAATAGGCCTTTCAAGGCAAAAGGGAATAGAGCCAAACAACTGTTAGAATTGGTTCACTCTGATTTATGTGGACCCATGAATATCCAAGCAAGAGGTGGTTATGAATATTTCGTCACTTTCATTGATGATTATTCTAGATTTGGGTACGTTTATTTGTTGCACCGTAAGTCTGAGTGCTTTGATAAGTTCAAAGAGTACAAAACTAAAACGGAGAAGCGACTTAATAAAAGTATCAAGTCACTACGATCAGATCGTGGTGGCAAATACTTGCTTGGAGAATTTAGGGAATATTTATCAGAAAATGGGATAGAATCCCAGTTAACTGCACCAGGCACACCCCAGCAGAACGGTGTAGCAGAGAGAAGGAACCGAACTCTTTTAGAGAGTGTTAGATCGATGATGAGTTATTCGGATTTACCCAAGTCGTTTTGGGGACATGCCTTAGAGACAGCAGCTTATCTTCCGAACTTAGTACCTTCTAAGTCGGTTCCTAAAACCCCCTTAGAATTGTGGACCGGGGATAAACCGAGTCTAAGACATATTCGAATATGGGGTTGTCCAGCACATGTGCTGAACAAGAACGCGACTAAGTTAGAATCTCGTACAGAAGTAAGGTTGTTTGTAGGCTACCCCATGGGAACGAAAGGATATTTATTTTATAGTCCGAAGAATCGGGATGTCATTGTTAGCACCAATGCAAGATTCTTAGAGGAGGAATATATAATGAATCACAAATCGATGAGTAGTGTCGTTTTAGAGGAACTAGTGGGAGGGATAAATAATACCCATGAAGTTGTAGTACAAGTAGAACAACCATAACATAATGTACAACCTGTCACTAATACCGCACCAGTGCCTCATCGTAGTGGGAGGGTTGTTCAACAGCCTGATAGATTCATGTTTTTGGGAGAGTCTTCAGACTTGGTCCCTGGTGAACATGATGATGATCCCCGTACATACGAAGAGGCAGTACAAGACAAAGATGCAGATCTTTGGCAAAAGGTGATGGAATCTGAGATAGAATCAATGTATTCTAATCAGGTCTGGGAGCTCGTGGAACCACGCAAAGGTATAAAACCTATTGGATGTAAGTGGATCTACAAGAAAAAGAGGGGATTAGATAAAAAGGTGAAAGCCTGGAAAGCAAGACTTGTTGCGAAAGGGTATACTCAAAAAGAAGGTATCGATTATGAGGAAACTTTTCACCGGTAGTCATGCTTAAGTCAATCCGTATTCTTTTATCTATAGCAGCTCATCTCGATTATGAGATTTGGCAAATGGATGTCAAGACAGCTTTTCTTAATGGAAGTCTTGAAGAAACCATCTATATGCAGCAACCAAAAGGATTCATTAAGGAAGGCCAAGAGCATCTGGTATGTAAGCTTAAGAGGTCTATTTATGGACTTAAACAAGCTTCTAGAGACTGGAATATTCGTTTTGATCAGGCAGTCCAGTCATATGGATTTGATCAAAGTCCAAGCGAATCGTGCGTGTATAAGAGAAGTGAAGGTAATGCAGTGGTTTTTCTAGTACTATATGTAGATGATATTTTACTCATTGGAAACAATGTTGAGATGTTGTCATCAGTAAAGGCATGGTTGTTCAAACAATTTGACATGAAGGACTTAGGTGAAGTGGCATACATCCTTGGGATCAAAGTTATAAGGGATCGCAAGAAAAGGATGTTAGCTTTATCTCAAGAGCCCTACATTGATGAAGTATTAGCTCGTTTTAACATGCAGAACTCCAAGAAAGGTTTTCTACCTTTTAAGCATGGAGTTGCTCTATCTAAGAAGCAGTGTCCTTCGACACCTAAGGATATAGAGAGCATGAAAGCAGTTCCTTATGCTTCAGCATGTGGAAGCTTAATGTATGTTATGTTATGTACGAGGCCTGACATCTGCTTTGTTGTAGGCATGGTTAGTAGATATCAGTCGAACCCAGGTCAGGAACATTGGAGTGCAGTAAAAACTATACTCAAGTACCTGAGAAGGACTAAGGAGTATATGTTAATTTACAAGGCCTCAGATCTATTTCCTTTGGGATATACTGATTCAGATTTCCAATCAGATAGGGATAAGAGGAAATCAACCTCGGGATATGTTTTTACTTTGGGAGGTGGAGCCGTTATATGGAGGAGTGTAAAGCAGAAATGCATTGCAGACTCCACCATGGAGGCCGAGTACGTGGCGGCCTCTGAGGCTGCCAAGGAGGCTGTATGGTTCAAGAACTTCCTTTTGGACTTAGATGTGGTACCTAATTTGCCTAGGAGCTTGACGGTGTATTGTGATAACACTGGTGATGTGGCAAATTCAAAGGAACCGCGAGACCACAAAGCAGCTAAACATATTGAACGTAAGTATCATCTCATACGAGGAATCGTAAAGCGAGGGGATATAGTTGTGGCTCACATATCATCTGAAGACAACCGAGCAGATCCTTTCACAAAGAGCTTGCCAACCAAGGTTTTTGACAAGCATGTGGAAGCGATAGGAGTCAGATGGATGGACACATAGATTTTTATGTAATAGTGGATTAAATAAACACTGATGTACACATAGAATATTTTGAGTATAAGTGGGAGATTGTTAGTGTATACTGAAAATATTTATTTGAAGTATGTACATTTATTTCTGGCCAGTTTATTTGAGAATCATTTGAATGTTTACATGTTATCTAATATTATATATTGTGAACAATCTAGTATCAAATGGGATACAGAATATTAGATTGTTAAATACGGTTATATAATATAATGAAGGTTCACATCACAGGTGGTGTTGGACAATCCACTGGTATGGCTGTAGTATTATTTAGATTAGTTTATATTGACTAATAAATAATACTAGTATACTTTGTGTATATTGAACAGGATCAAATTTAGAATTGTTCCCTTAATACTGATTAAGAAGGAGAACTAAGATTCTATGTTATTATTAATGCTTAGGTTCTTAATCCGGAAATAGTAATTGACACGTGTATATTATTTACATGCTTTGATTTATATATGAAATAATTCTTTTGAATTATATCATTATATTATTATGAAATAATATTCGGGTTAATGATGTCCCCTTGAAAGCTCAAAAAGATTTAATTATGTGAAACCCTGCAGGTGGAATTTATTCTGGCATAATTAAATAAAGGTTGAGTGGATGATCAAGGATAAAAGATATTAATTAAATAAATTATCAGTAATTTATTTAATTAATGGACATATGATATTTTAAACATGGAGAATTTAATAAGCAAATAATATTGGAACCGTATTAATTAAATTACGGTATTAGGGAAGGTAGTGCAAATATTAATTCTTTAGTGGATTGAATTAATATTTAATTACATTGGGCTAGGCTCAAGATGTAATTAGAAGGCTCAACCTAATTATACATGGTCCCTATTGTAGCCTATATATATTCTTATTCTCTTCTTGCTTGGAATTGTGTGAAAACATATTGTAGCCACCAAGGAGCAAGAAGAGAGGATAACTTGAGAAGACGGAGGCCACACTTCGCTCAAGGGAATTTGGGAATACAATAGAAGAGCGTGGACTCAACCATTAACAAGGTAATCCTCTTTTCGTAATCTTTATCGTAAAACGTAGTAACACCCTAAGTCCGTGGTTCCCAACAATAGCCAGCCAGCTTTTGTTGTATATCAGATCAGTTTAGCAGTGGTACTTGAGTAGTGATGGGAAGTGGGTAAATTTTTGTTATATTGAGGAGTCGTGCTACGGTGTTTGGTTTCTTTATATTTTAGTTTTGTGAACTGTTGTTGATTCTGCTACTGTCATTGTTGCTATGATTGCTAGTGCTGTTAAACTAGATTTCTTTTGTAAATGGACCTCAATATGAAAGACATGGGTACTGTGATTGGGCAGCGTTTTCCTGATACAGGTGCACCGTTCAACGGTGATATCTTCTGTCATATAATATAGCTTGTTGGGTCGTTCCTTTTCTATCTAATATTAACAAGATCGGGTATCACTAATTAGAGTTGTGTAATTAATTAAGCAGTACCATGTTGGTTGTGTAGATTTTAGTTTGTGTGTGCTAGTATTATGATTCATATGATTAATTGATATATTAGTGACAGACTGACAGGACATGTGATTTCTATGACCATGCATAACATCATTTATTATATTATAATAAAAAAAAGATAGTCAAAAACATGTGCACTAAGACACTACACTGTACAAGCTATGATAATATTTTATTATTGTGTGTGTGTTGATGCGTAGGTGGGTAAGTAGTCCTATAGCATATAACTTAAATCATGTTTTAGGTTTTAAACTTATATATGTATATTATTTTACTGATTTTCGTTGTTATTTTCTATTATATTTCTTTGATTTTAATCTACTAGCATGTCAACTGCATGGTCCAAAAAGATGTCAAATATGTTTATTTATTCTGAGTCATGTTTTATTTATCATTGTTAGGTACCTATTTGTTGAACCAAATGAATTCTATAACTAAATTTGTGTTAGTTTTGGTCATTAATATGGTGGTGTTTCACTTTTATTGTTTAAATATTTAATTTTTGCTTCAATAATTCTACTTGAACACATGTGTATACTTTGGCTTTATAATACTTAACATTTGGATTACGATATTTACCTATTAATTACTAGTTTATTGTATTTGTTGTTTGCACTGGTTAGTTTAATAATGAATGTACATCCATGTTTAAGACTGCTAAATTATTAGTGTTCCAAGTTCTCCGCATAGTGAATAGTTTTTTTACTATTTAATTAGATTGTGAATCACACACTTGTATTGAATAATTTAAAGAACTAGTATTAATAATAAATTATAAATTTGTTATTAGATCACGGGATGGGAATTTAGCGACTTCGTTACGGATTTTATTAGTATTTTAGTTGTGATATCCAAGGTACGGATTATGTCCCCTTTTTATTCAGCGCTACTCCTCTTGTTCCTTATATTTATTTGATTCGTTCCGTTCTACTTTCTGTTCATTCCGTTAATATTTGTTTTGACCGTTTTAACTTCCGAAAATTGTTTTAAAAATTAATTTTGAAAATTTTAAATATCTGTTTATGCGGATTATTTATGACACCCTCTATTTTGGGAATCTGAATTATTTGTCTCGGGTGATTTTAAAATTTTGCGAGAATATTTTTATTTGACCTTTAGAGTGATATAGGTTATACCGAGTTAACCAGCTGTAGGGGTACTACAGCCATGTCATGCGGCACTAGTGACATGACACTTCCGTGACAGTGTGATTAGTGACGACGTATCATTTTGTTAGCTCTTGGGAGGAGCTTTTGCGCATTTGATATTTGTTCAGAATACGTGGGTGCACCCAGAGCTTGATTTGTGATTTGATTTATGGTGACGTTGTATATGCCGTACACGTTATCCATTATGTTGCACGCATTAGGTACCCTATGATGTGTGTATTTGTATCTGTTCTGATCTCGGTATGAAATATCATAATCCCTCGTTGTTTCAGCCATACTTGTTTTTAAAATTATTATTTAATATAAGTTGTGCAATCTTCGTTTCTGATTTTTGTTTTATAAATTGTATTCCAAATCCGTACTGGGCATTTGACTCATGCCGTATTCTTTTCTTGGTAGGTGTTTAGGGGGATCTGGAACTGTGTGATGAAGAGCTACCCCCATTTCATTGATTAGGATTTCAGATTTTATCATTATCTAGACTTAATTAATTGTTTAGAGATTTTAATATTTATATTATTGGTTTAGATGGTTTGGAGATTTAATATTATTTTGAAGATTTTAGACTATTTAATTTTTGTTTAGAAATATATTAGTGCTCTGTTTGCAGGTTTATGAATTATAAGTAATATCTCCTTCTATTTTTAGGAAGGGGGTGTTACACAATAGATCAGAAAAGCATTACAATAGAGCTATTATAACATCGAAGCGCGTTACTCCTGCAAGCATGACATCAGGCTCCCTAATGTAATACTTTGGCTCTCTACTGTAACAGAAGGAAAAGTATTACAACAGACCTTACTGTAACACTGGCCAATGGCCAATTGTAACAGCTTATCAATGTTACATTAGGTTAGGTTGGGTTTAATTTGAAAAAGTGGGGCCCATATTTTGCTGTTTGACCCACATGGCCTACATTCTATCTCCTTTTTTGTAATATCAATTTTTTTTGTAATTATGTAATAATAGCTTTTATAATGTACCACTCTAGATAGATCAAGTAAATGCAACAATTAAATTTAATTTTTTTTACAATTGTGTGCTTTAAAAATAATCCCAGAAGCAATATTACATCAAATCTCCAAACCTAACCAACACATATCGAATAATGGAAAAATGTTAAAACATTCCTTACTAGCTTTTACTACTAAAAAATTTTAAAACCGCATAAAAACTCAACCAGCCACGCGATTACTTGATTCTAAATGGATGATGTGAAACATTGAAGCATAGGAGATCGCAAATATTTAGAAGTATTTCAAGTTTCACACTGGTAAATTGTGAGACAACATATCAGCTAATGGTTTGACCAGAGCTTCCGGGAGGACATGATGATGTAATCACTTCAATTAATACACCAAATGCTTTTTGTACAAAATCTCAATGATCGTATCTCCCTTCAAAAGATACAAAGATCAAATACACTGATTAAAGATAAAAAAAATGTGGAAAACTACCACGTGGCAAAACCTAAACATCACTAAAAATTTAGGAAAATATAATAAAAATTAATGGCCTAAAACGGAATGTACAACCAACAAAATTTTTGTTATCCACGGTATAAGAACAAATAGCATTGATGCAAATACTATAAAGATATATAAATCATTGTACAATGCTATTAAGTTATAGGTATGATGAATATAGTGTTAAAACCATATTTTTGATTCCGCTACTTAACTAAAGGTGTCTCTAAACCTGCACAAAATATCAGCATCAATTTAAGGTGGGTATCACCTTTGTAGCCCTGTGGGGAACTCGATTGTGATGCAAATAGTCAAGTACTAACAACACCTGAGTCAGCAATTAGCAAAAGTTTCCGTCATATGCGGAAGTTAGCCATTGTTACCATTAACGATTAAGGTTGAACTCTTATTAGTTTTTTACTTTCAGCTCCTCTTGAGAAATATGTTCCTCTAGCTTTTTTAACAATCTCCTCCCTGACCATAGGAGGATCATAGTATTACCTCATCCAGTTATTTAGGAAAATGTAGGCATGTTATGAATTAACATGCTGATTGTAGCATATTCATTTGTTCAGATATGTTGCAGCATCATAAAATATGGTGATATGTTAAGAATTGCTCATGTTTCTTCTGTAATCTAGATACCATGTATTTTATTTTTTATATAATATTATAAATTATGCAAATTAATCTTTTCTAAACTCATGTAATTGGATGTCAAATAATTTGATGGATCAGCCATAAAACTATAATAAAAAGCAAAGTCATAAAAACCAAGGGCACAATAAAGTACTTACAAGTCTCCTCCTTCACAATCTCTGGTTACTTTGCATATACTGGACCTCTACAAAATATAACACATTTAATCAACTAGGATAAAATAAATTATCAACATATTCATGATATGTTTCTTACTGGATATACATTCAGCACTTTAATTTTCAAAGGTAGTTTATAAGTTCCTTCTTTCACTAATCATGTTACCGGGAGTGGCACTAAAATAAATCATACGATTAGTCATCTTATTGAAATATATTAAAGGAAAGTAGATAATGGCCGGCCTTATCTAATTCAGTGTATGACATGTGCATAAATCTGTCTGTTTAAGGTATATCAATGACGTGCATACTCAGGTCTAAAGGAATTTATTTTTATGTAGAAGAAGTAAGTTCTAAGAAATGCTTCCGTCTTCCTTAGTATATGGCACTCATCTTACACACTTACAGAAAGACATGAAATTGGAGATACTATAAATTTGCACAAAGTTGAATACATGTATGTATATAAATTTAAACTGGAATCATCTTCATTGTTTGATCTTGAATTTCCAGCTGTTCCTTTTAACTTTCTACAGCTCTAGCATCTTCAAGACGTGCAAACTGCAGTAAAGCCACGAAAATATAATCAGATCCAAATGCTAAATATATCTTTTAATTAATAAGCAATTGTATTAGTACCTATTATACTTTGTTCACATAAGGCCAACTATTAACATCCATGATATAGTGTTATCCTAAAAAATAAAATTATCATTGTTCCTTGCAACTTAAAAAGCACAGTGTAAAAAGAATAAAATGATCCTGCAGTCACCAACTATGAAATTAATAATACTCGCCTGGACAAAATCATAATCTTTACAAAGCCAAGTCACCTGGTCAAGTGGCCACTGCATCAGCTCTACAAAGCCAAATGATTCAAAATCCTAAATACGAAAATAATGAGATGTTTACCAAATTATGTCAGGAAGAAGATGATGGTTAGAACTGCAATATATATCTCAAAAGAAAATATATCACAAGGCCCAATTATAATAACAAACATGCTGGTATCATACTAGCCACTCAAAACCAGTATCTACGTAGACTTGTATATATTAAATGGATTCTTGCATAAATAGCCAATAAATTCTTGACGCGCATATCTAATGATGTTAATAATTTCTAGTATTGTTCATTTGTTGGTCATATAAATGTATAGGCAAACCTAAGTCTTTGACAAGTATCCCAAGGAAACATAATTAGTACCACATAATTACAAATGCAACTAAAATATATATAACCATCCCCTAAAATTATCAATAAAGGATATCCCAAGTAATCACATACATGTAACTACTTCACAAAACATGCTGCTGGAATGGGCTCAAAATTGAGAATTGTTCTTGTATACAACAAAAATTATAATCTAATTAGGTCAAAAAAATATGAGAGTATACATAAAATTGAAAGGACATAGGTAAACACAAGGCAATAGTTTGGAAGAATATAGGGTGACAACTGACGAGTAGAGAAGTTAATTAAATAGATTGTTATAGAATAATTAACCATAAGAACTGTAAGTATCTCTTGGACCCGATCTTCTCGACACAAATATCAAACAAAAAGACCCAATCGAAAAAATATCTTAGACAAAGTCTCAACTTTACCTCAATTAGTTTTAAACTGGAAGCTCCGTTAGCTTTGAAGACCCAATACAAAACCCTATCACCTGAAATACAGAGATGTAGTTTATAATACATAGATTACAGTTTATAAAAAGTGAAAGAGTAACAAATATGTGCGAATTTATCACTTAACTGAAGCAAGATTACAAACCTTAATTTATAGAACCCTAATCCCTTTCAAAATCATAAAAAAATCAAGTTAGTAAGTCTTAATCGAAGAAAGTGCGTTTATCAATTACCCAATCTTCAATCAAAGCTTTGATTCTTCTGAGAGAGAGAGATGAGCAGTCGAGAGTTTTTGTCCAAATCGAGAGTTTTTGTCCAAGTCTAGAGTTTGGGGAGTTAGTCCGTAGTTTTCATTCAGGAGGAAAGTATCGCGCTTTTTTCGGTCTTTTTCCCTTTCATAAAACGTGTATTATTCTTTCTCAATTTTAATTTTAATTAATATATCTATTAAATATATTATTTATATATGTTATTTAAATATTTTGTATTATATAATATTATTTAAATACAATACTATTTGTTTCCAAAATAAATTATAAAATAATTTTTTTTGATATTGTATATGATATTCTAAAGTTATGAATAATTCTGGATATAATTTTAATTCTAATTTTGTATAATATATTCATTTTAATTTTTTTATATAAAAAATAGGTAATGTAACAACAGGTACTGGTGTTACATTTTGTGTAACACGGTCACTCTCATGTAACACAAATTTTACGACTATTGTAGTAGTAAATTAGTAGTGTTAGGATAGAACAAAAAATTCTAACCTACCATAACGAAATGCTTGTAATAATTTTTAAAAACCATTGTATCAGGCCACTTATGGCGTAGTAATATAACTCCTGCATAGAACTGGACCGATCACATGTTATAGTATGGAACATGCACTATTACAAACCATGAGTTATTACAAACCATAAGTCTATTTAATTTTACAACTATTTCAAGTTTTATTACAAACAATTATACTAGTCAAATGTCTCGAAAACCTGCTATACAGAACAAACCAGCCAACTTAAAGACAAGCAGACGACCTCAGTTCACACTTCTTCTTAAAGTGAAGGATAAAAGACTTGCTCTGGCCTAGCTGAAATATCAAAATAATAAAACAAGTATGAGCGAATGAATTGCTCTGCAAGCGGTATAAACCTTTTGCTTGAAACAACAATAATATATCTGAAGAATAACAACTGAAAACAACAATATTTGAACAAAACCAATAGCTAATATAAGATTTAATGATAAACAACAATTTCATATTTTAGATTGGAATCCTCGAACAACGGTGTGTTGTCGCCGGTGATCAGTCGCGGAGCAACATCAGTACGCTGAAGCATATCCAACAAAACAAATAGGTACCCAAAGCACACATTGTCCTAGTAAGGTATTATAATCAAATATAATACATAGCTCATATTGGATCGCTGCCACGGCCTCTTATGCAACCATCCGAACAATATTTTTTTATTATTAAGGGAGTCGAATCAATCGACATACTTAACAACATAGCTCCCCATTTCACATGGTCCGGAGTAACCGCAACAACTCATGGCGAAATAACTAGAATAAATAGTTATTCGATAATCGCATAACAAGGTTCCACTTTATAGAATATATCTGGATAACATAGTTATTCACTATCTATCAAATGAAAGATTCGTTCTAGCAGAACAATTACAAAAATAAAAGAATTTAAATAAATCATTGATTGTTTGTATATAATGCATCAGAAGAATACATATAATAAATTATAATATTTTGAATATATAAAACATTTATACATTTTGAATTTAGAATATGATAGGGGTACTTGCATAATCAGGATTTATCGTAGTGATATGTAAAATATTGTACTATTTTGAACTGAGAATATGAGGGAATACTTGCATGGTATGCACATTAAATTCTAACTAAAATATCAACTTACAACTGTTGGCTACTCAACTTTTATCTAGCGCCTGACTACACGCTTGGCTTCTTGACTTTATAAACCAAACTATTCCAATTAACCAAACAAAACTCAATCGACCTAACTATAGTCGTTTATATCTAATCATGACGTAAAATCAATTAAACAAATAATAGGTATGTCACATAGCACGTAAACATGTATTTTATGTAACACGTAAGTCAAAGTATCAAAGGATTTGGTTCGGTACTTTTAAAATTCAAATCGGGTCAAATACTGATTTTCGGTAAATATCGGACTCAGAACGGCTCTTAAAACAAGTGAGCTTCCTATACAAAAGAATTTATGTCTCAAAAGTATTTTTAATATAAGTGGAATATTTTTCTAAGTCTAGACGCGTTCGTTTAATATTAAATGAACAAACGGTTTAATTATAATGGATACAATAAGAATAGTTCAATTAATAATAATATTAATTAATTATTTGATATTATATAAATTTTTAAAAGATTATTGCTTATCCTTCTCTCAACTCGACTTGCTGCTACATTAGCTACACGAAAAGAAAAATAATTTTAAAATATTATTTGACTTAATTATAAATGATTATATTTTTACTTAACTATTTATATATAAAATTAATTGATTAAATGAATTAATCAACTAATTAAATAATAAATAAATAACTAAAATAAATTATGAATAAATAAATTAAATTTGGATATTTAGAAAATATCAAAAAAATAATTTCCCGAAATTAAAATAATTCAATAAATTATTTAAAAATATTCAACATAATTATTTTTGAATTAAAATCAATTTTGAAAATAAATTTAGAATTTTGATTTATTTTTAATAATTTGAGAATAAACATTTTTGAAGATTGAGGTTGTCATCAACCTCGATAAAGCAGCAAGACGTTGGAGGACGTGTGGCCGGAGGAAGGAAGAATACGCCGGAATCTGGAAAGGTTTCAAGAAATCGGTGAGTTCTTCGAACTACGGTGACACTCCGTTTAGCCAAAACACACGGTTTAAACACGATTATTTTACCAAATCGATCCAACATACTTCAATACCCCAAAAATAATCAAAACTGAACCAAAACACTCCCGGATAATCAATCCCGATAAAAAATCAAGCATATAATCAAACTTCCCGACCAAATTAGCAACTCAATCATTTCTTAACCGATATTAATGAATTATATATAAATTAAAGTTTAGAAGACGTATAATCTGCTACTAGCAATCATATCATCAAACAATCCGATAAGATCACAATTTTGAATTGAAAAACATGACAAAACTTGACTTTGGGAAAAACAGAATCAATATTACACAAAAGGTATATCAAATTTATCCCAATAATCTATATAATCTAATAACAACATCAAAACATACAAACGATTAGCAAATAATTCAAAAATTGAAAAATAAAATAAAATTTAAAAACTGAACCTAAAATACACTATGTGGTAATCAAATTACATGATCATATACATGGATAGACTCGATTTCATCTTAATAATCTTAATCTAACTTCAAAACAATCAAACGATTCAAGACAATAAAAGCCTCGAATCGAAAATCGATAAATATGATAATTCAATTTAATCAACCTTAAACGAAGATCCTGGTATCAAAAGAAAGGCCGTAAAATAAGATTCAATTTTGTATGAAGAAAGTCAAAAAAATGGATGCTTAAAACCCCTTGAATTAATTGATTAAACTTGATAACAAACCCTATCTCGGAATTTGGATAAAGAAGCAATTTTCTGATTTTTCTCTTTTTAGATAATTATAAAATAAAAAAAATCAGCTATTTATACTTAATAAAATTATACCCCAAAAATTATTTAAGGGTTTTTTATTTCCTAATTATATTAATTAGGTCTAAAAATGTTAATTATGGGAAATAATTTATAAAATAATATTTTTAGATACATACAATATTTTGCCAAAATTTTCCAAAAAATATTAAATTTTCAAAAATAGAAAAATAATGGACCATGATTTTATAAAAATGAAAGCACACATTTTGTAGTCTTTGACGTCCCTATAGCGTTCCAGTCCGACAATTTTTAATAAACTAAAATATTTTCTAAATTAACAACAAAACTCGAAAACAAATATAAAACATGTCAAGGCACGCAGAAGGGGACAAAACATATCTTACGAGTTAGAAATGATTTCAGGTAGCAATTAAGTTCATGTAATTACATTTAAACACGTAACAAATATTCAAAAAAATTATAATCCTCGAGACCACATATAATAACTACTGCATGTTATATCATGACCGGAAATAATTTAAAATAAAATAAAAAATATAATAATTCTTTTAATATATCACAAATATTTATAAAATTTCCCGGATATTACAGATTTACAGTACTGTAGGCGTATATATTAATCTATTAATTATTTAACTATCCCAAATTTAATCGTATCGGGTTGGTCTAAAGAATCGAAACCCATATCAAATCCATTTGACTCGGGTTAACGATTTTTCAACTTAAATATGTTTCGGTTTGAAGAAAGTCGGTTTAAACCGGTCGAAAATAGGGTCAGTTCGGATTGGGTTGGCTAACCTGTGTAAACCCTTATGTATAACCAATATTTCGATAATCAATCCAATTAATACTCAATTAACCGTATTTTTTAGTAGAAGATATTTTTTTCACCTTATCAACCGTTAGTTATACAATAATTTAATTAAATTAAATTTTATAATTAGTAAATAAACATAAATATAATATATGTTCTAAAAATTATACATTCATATGTATATTGTATAATGGATACTGCATAAAATAATATATAAGTATATTACTGTTGTTTGATGAATTTCGTAACAACATGAAATCGGAGGGTTACCGGAATAATAGAGCGATTTGTGTATGAATGTGACTGTTTTTAGGGATTATGATTTATAAAAAATAGAGGGTCTCAACTTGGGAGCTGTCTCGATTTGTCTCGTTGTATCAGATTCATTTGTCAAGATGTCTGCATACCAATTTATATTGGATTAAGTCTACGCAGTTCTGTGAAAATTGGGCTTATCCCTGATAGACTTTAGGGATAAGTATCGTTAATGTGCTAATTACCGATTTTATTTGGTTTCATCTGAGCATTGTGATATATTTCTTGATTTGAAAAATATCATTTCGAGATATTTTTCGTAATTTATTCAGTGTGACTGATTATTTCCTTGTTTTAGGGAGAGGATATAATTTGAGTATTAAATGATAATTATTAATCGGAATTAATAATTAATAATATTAGAAATTTGGAGATAATTAGGGTTATGACATAACAATTACATGTAATGTAATATAATGTGTTATATATAAAATTATATATATAATTATAATATCATATATTTATATTATATTATATATAAATATTCAGGTTTTTGCGTGTTTCGGGTTCACATGTGTTAGACCTGGCTTCAGATTGTGGATTAGTATAACTAAAATTCAAATCCAAAAATTTTCGAATTTATAAATTAAATTCATATCAAAAAAACCGAGTTCCGTAAATTCAAATTTTGAATTTTTGTACATGATATTTGTTAGATCAGATTATTTCCAATTCCTAGTTTTAAGTATAAGGAGCCTCTCATTTCACTCAAAATAAATTTTTTTCTGCATTTTTTATTATATAACTTGAAATCTAATCGTTAAAGAAATCTTCAAATCAACTGTTCAATTTTTTTTTAAGTCTTATTGTAAATATATTTAAAATTGACAATTTCTAGCGACATACATGGCCGTCCACTTATATTAGTGTGTTATTATCTTGACCAAGTCGGATAAAATAGACTAGCCCACACAGATATTGGGTTAGCTTTTAACAATTATTTAGCTAGTTTTGATTTTTGTATAAATATTATGTGTATTTTTATGTATTAAATTTTAAATTCGAACCCGACCCAAAATTGTATTTATGTACCAATTTCACGACACTAACCTGTAATTTTGTCTCGTTGTATCGGATACATTTGCCAAGTTGTTTGTGTATCAATTTATATTGAATTAAGTCTACGCAGTTCTGTAAAAATTAGGTTTATCCCTAGTAGACTTTAGAGATAAGTATCGTTAATGTGCTAATTACCGATTTTATTTGGTTTCATCCGAGCATTGTGATATTTTTCTTAATTTGATATTTAGCTAGTTTTGATTTGTATATAAATATTATGTGTATTTTTATGTATTAAATTTTAAATTCGAACCCGACCCAAAATTGTATTTATGTACCAATTTCATGACACTAACTTGTAACTAATATATATTCATATTCACCCGCTTAGTACACTAAAGTACACAAATTTTACCAACTAATATAAAAAAATTAATTACGAAAAAACTGTAATAAATAATTAAATAGTATAGGATAGTGAACAACAAAATTCTGAATATAAATACATAAAATAAATGAAAATGTTATTGTAAAGTACAACAAACTACAAATTATTCAACATTTAATTAAAATTATATATATATAATATGTTCGTAATATGTTATATAGAATACGTAATTCACATTCGGTATTTAGTGTGTGTATATATATATATTTATATAAATTTAACTAATTATTTATTACGTCTATTTTTATTTCGTGTCGTGTATTCACAGTTAAACCCCTTTAAGGTAATGAGGTTGAGACCGAGAAAAAATATTATTTTATCGAGTTTATTACTTTATCCGAAGTAAAAATACACTGTGTCCATTATGTTGAACCGAAAAAAAATATTATTTTAACGAGGTTATGACTTTAACAATTATTACTTAATCGAGGTTCAATTATATATCGAAAATTCAAACCCGACACTAATTATGTTTGTATTTTTTCATGTTCGTTAACCAAATTTTCAAAATTAAATACTAATTATTCGTGTTATTTAATACCGTTTTCAAATAACGTGTACCAAAATTCTCAGGTTCTAGTTTTGATTAGACCACTAAAAAAAGGAACCAAACCCAAAGTGACTAGTGCCGAATTCGAACCCATCCTAGAAACAATATTTTGAGTTTTGACATTGAACTATTAAAGGTACATATGTATACTTCGCAGCATATGTTCATTAAGCACATTATCATGCATCGGAATAAAGGAATTCGGAATATAGGACTTGGTGTAAAATTAGAGGTCTGATTTTCCAAAAGATAAGTTATCATCTTTTATTGACTTCTTTCTCATAAATATGTTGAGCATCAAATATTGAGGGCCGATTATGATGTTTTATAGGCCTAGTGCAACCGTTTTTGTGGGCCCTTTTAAAAAATGAAAATATAAATAAAAATTAAAATCAATCATCTTAATTATACTAATCTTGCATTTTTAAAAGCAAAATTATTGATTATATGCTTAACAATTTTTTAACATATTCTTCTCATCAAGATGTGTGTTTTACGTGTCTTCCTTTATAAAAAAAACCTGCAAAATTTTATACAAGTATATATATAGTATGGGGAAATATAATTTTGAACCCCAAAACCCTAATGCGATCAAATTACTAGCAACAGGTTAGAGTCGCCGCCCAAAATTATCATTTGGAAAAAAGGTTGGGTTCCAAAATGGCGTAACAGGCTCTTTGCACCTATATTAATATTTTGGCCATGAAATGATTCGAAGAATCTAGATGAGAATGAAATCATAAGCTAAAAGGTTAAGACTAAGATATGCATTAGATAGTGCTAATTAATCAACTTCCTGCAGAGGCAGCTAGCTAAGTAGCCAGCTTTCAAAATTTCCTTCCCCTTCTCTACATTCATTTCATACTTATGTAATATGGCTTGTCTACACCAAAAAGCCTCCCCTACATTTTCTTCAACTACTTGAGCTTGAGCATTTCGTTTCTGGTCTTGGAGCTGCATTAGATTAAACATACATTGACAAATAAAGAACATAATTACATCGTAAAAACTTAATAACACTAACAACTGTAAGCAAGCATTGTAATATGGCATACCTAATCCATTTGCCTCCGACCTCGTCATCACCCTAACTCGCTTGCACGATTCAGCAAACATTCTAATACAAATGCAAAAACTTCATCATATTCGATTTCAAAAACAATAAACATTTTAATGAATCATGTTATACCCGAAATTGAGAAGTCGGAGTCTTCTGAGTTATTTATAAAGGTTTATCAATGATCTCAATCATGCATATGAACCCAATGGAATTGAAAGTATTAACGAGGGCAGCGCGGAAACTTACTTCCAAGGAACATCTCCAACTAACATCCAATCTCCATCTTTATCTTCATAAGTTGGTACATATTCAACTCCATTGACAAGGTCCATCAATTTGTTGTCGTGCAAAACGGTGCGAATGCTGAAACAAGTAAACAGGCCCTCTAGTGCCCTCAACAATTGTTCATAACTGTTGTACATTTCCAGATCAACTTTTCTTAAATACGGAGCTCCGTCCACCGCTACTTTCACGTATTTTCCACTTCTCACTGTCATTGCGTTCTTCCTGTGCGCTCTCACTGGCGGCCAACCTACCACTAGTCCCCTGCATCAATACAGAAACATCAGTGAATACAGGGCATTTTATACACACGGGTCCAATTCATTTATACGGAAATGCCCAATAGCTAATTGACACTTCATCGTTTAGGAACCGTTTCGGAACCAATATGTTATCCCTAGCACGGCTCAAAATGAAACATATTATAAGCGAAACACAAATGATTTAAAATATTACAACACTAGAATCCAATTTTTTTTGACAGGACTACAATCTGAAATTGGATAAATTGAGGAATATATTTCAACATTTGTTTGCAATGTAAATGTTTAATTATACATTAACAATCTCATATCCACATTAACCGTATTTGAAAATTGAGAGGGGTTTTATTTAAAAACCGTAGTAATTGTAAGTTAGTGACCTGGATTTCGCAGACTCTTTATCCCTGGAAAATTCATTTCCTGGCACATCTTTCTTGTTTTGACACCCGGAATTTCCAAATTCCAAATTAACCGTTTCCGAGAACTGCCGCTTCATGCATGTCTTGGCAACACGTGGCTCCCCAGGTAAGCCGAGAGTGAGCTCAGTCTCCTTTAAATTATTCATGCCAGATTCCGGCAAATCACTAAACATCTCCGGGGACATAATTGAGGTTGGCTTTGTGTTTTTCTTTCTTCTTGTACAAGACTGTTTTTGAGGTTGTTAGATAAAAGAATATAAAGTTGATGAAAAGTGTGAACAAATTTGGTTGCTCCTCCATCGTGTGTAGTAACTCTTATACAAGTCGGAAAAGTGGGCTGATCCACTGGGAATGTGACACGTGTGTAGTGAAGAGCGGCTAAGATGGTTCCATGTCAGTCCGCTAAATCATGTAGTTGATGTCGACCAAATCTTGAATTGATCATGTTTTGTCCATGTGTTGGTGTCTTCAGGATGTCTGCTCCATCTCAAACCTTATGAGACATCTTCCAGAACATCTCCCGACCGACACGTGTGCTATAAGTATTCAGTTGCCTGCCTTTCCTTTTTCGCCTTAACCGGAAACTTCTTCTTTCTTTTTTCTTTTATCCGGTTTACGTATACTCATTTCCGTATACGTAAATGAATTTTAACTAAATATAATATCTGCATCAATGGATATGATATTTTCCTTTTAAGAAAATTTTTCATCTAATCAAAAGATATATAAATATATCTTCAAATATTTAGACAACAAAACTTTAATAATTGAAAAAAAACCTATACAGCCAAGTGTCGATCTCATGTCCAAAATTTGATTCTCCAAATGCGAAAAAATTAATTAGTCTCAATTTATTATCATAATGATTAAATATATCATACTATCTTATAATATCTAGTATAAAGAGAAAATCTACAATTAAAAAAGAATAATAAAAAGGTACTATATGTTGCACAAAAACATAAAAATCCAACCAAAGGTGTTCCTTTAATTAGACTCTATGCGAAATTATTAAAGTTAATTTGATACTAATAATATAAATATAATTTAAAAATCTTTGCAATGAAAATTAAAAATATATCCAATAATATAACATGATATACATGATCTTTATCATAATAATCACCATCAACCATAAAAATAATATTATATTCACCATAATAATCACCATTAAGGTATAAATATTCCTCTAAAAGGTACGAACAAAAGCATCACTGATTATTAACCGGAAACTGCTTAATTGTACGCAAGTCATGGCCTTTATTTCCGGCCAACTATCATCTTCCAGTTAACCCTCCATTTGTCATACTTTTTAAGAATTTTTTCTTATAAATACGGTTTGCAAAATTTAAAATTTTCACATCTCTAAATTAGTAACAGTGAGTTAAATATCTTAAATTATTGGTTAAATATCAAATTGGTCACTCAACTTAAGGTCATATATCAGTTTGATCATCAAATTTATCGGGGTATCATTTGAATCACTAAAGTCATAATAAATATCGAACGAATACCTCAATATAGGTGCTCGAGAATTAAAAATTATTTTTATTGAGTTCTATACATTTTTCTTGAATTCTATTATAACCAAATAAAAATGTATGAATTCTAGTATTTTTGATAATATAGTTAGATTTTTAAAAATTGATCTACTATTTATTTTTAATTTTATAGTTATATTTTTTGATTTAAATAAAAATAATTAGTAGATAAATTTTTAAAAATCTCACTAAATCATCTAAAATAATATGAATTCATAACTTTTCATTTGATTGTAATATAATTCAAGAAACATGTATAAAATTCCATAAAATAATTTTTAATTCTCGAGCACCTATTTTGAGGTATTCATTTGATATTTATTATAATTTTAGTGATTCAAATGATGCCTCGCTAAATTTGATGATAAAACTGATATATGATATTCAGTTGAGTGGCCACTTTGATATTTAACCCCTAAATTATTAGTCAGTATTTTAATGTAGGATGAAATATGTGCTATTAGGCCATCACAAGCTACCGATTCACAAGCTACCGATTAATATATGAATGAGGCTAAGAGTTCAAACCATGGATACGTGAATTTACTTAACAAAAAAGCTTCCGTCAAGTACAGATGCTCATTAAATAAATTATATCATTAAGTGGGTATTTGATTTAGCTCATTCTGATATCATGTACGAATTTCGTTTATTAAAAATGCATCTGGTGTTTAGTTTACTATTTATATCTATCTTGTCAAATTTGATACACTGGGGAAGGTAATAATCTTACAAACATATATTTTAAATATCATGTTATATAATCTTAAATAAGTTGTGCTTTTTTTTATTTGATATTGACTAGTAATATTTTATTTATTTTAATAATTATAAATTAATATTGAAATTTTAAAATTTTAATTTTTAAATCACTTATATTTATTTATTTTTGTATTAAGTTGTATAACAACTTATATTTAATAT
Source organism: Apium graveolens (assembly GCF_009905375.1). Taxonomy (NCBI): domain Eukaryota; kingdom Viridiplantae; phylum Streptophyta; class Magnoliopsida; order Apiales; family Apiaceae; genus Apium; species Apium graveolens. The sequence continues at coordinate 73,334,647 of NC_133652.1, read as the reverse complement.
ATGTAATATATAAAAGTTTGATTTAATTAATGAATTAAAAATATTTAAATTAAACAAATTTCATTACAATAGCAAACCAAATACATGATATCAACAATGATTTCTCAACCTCATACCCATTTTAACCGTTTTCTTATTTCACACTCGTCTTTCGAATCAAATAATGAAAAATGATATTTTGCCCATTAAAGGTGTTTGCCCGTCAGCAGTTATTTTATAAAAATGACAGAAATTTAACCTTGTGGTAGAAGTCTGGAAGATTCTTTTTTCCAAGGATAAATTTATGAATTTAATGTGTAATCTATTTAGGGAAAAATGTATAAAAAGAAGTAACTTGTTATTTGGGTTCGGTAAGCACGGAATTGACAATACATTGATAGTGGCCGATATATTTGTGTGAAATTGCTATTGCCTAACCGTGCATGATACTCTATTTGAGCACTTTGTACATTTATATGCACACATGTATAAATCTTCGAACTTAATTGTTTGGTTATAATAATGTTTAAAGCGTCTTACTTTCTTAAATTGATTAAACAGTGCATTATACACCTTTCAACCATTAGAATCCACTACTGAAATTGACCATTCGAAACATGTGATTAAAAGCCAACTATATTTTTCTTACCTTCTGGTGACTATTTCCTACTGATGTCTTGTTAATTATGGAACTCTTGATTAAGTCACCTTTCGTTATTTGTATTTTATTCTTCATGTTGATCACTTTATCAATTTTGGTTCGTGATAATACCATTAAGGGTAGAGCGAGAAATTGTCTCTTTGGTAACCTAAATTTCATTTTAAATTCTGAATTTAATCTAATAACATATTTGGAAATTTGAATTTAAATTTTATTTAAAATACCAGACATTCAAATATTAATATAAATATAAAAATTTGCAATGACAACTCTATTATTTGAAATCCAGATTTAAATTTAAATTTACAAACACCCTATGATGAAATTCAATAGATTTTAATTCACAACAAAAGATACCTTTCATGTACAAGCAGACATGACTAAGATTTCAACTATAATATCTTTTGATTATAATAAAGTAGATCATCGCTCATCACCATATTCGAAAATGATCGTGAAGTTGCAGTATAATAGATACCAGATTCGCGGGGATCGTTTTTTATATCTGATAACCCTAAAGAGGGAAGGCACACAGATATATAATAAACAATTATAATAAACAATTATATTCATGATTAAATTCAAAAATCAACATATTTCTTTTAAATGTCTACAACCTCATAACAATACTCATATTGTGATCTGTTCCATAAACATTCTACTAATATCATAATTTAGCAATCATAAATTCAGAATAATACCTTATAAGTATCCTAGATCACCTATGGCTGTCAACCTGTCTGACTCTCCTTCCCTTCTCGCTTCCTTGCTTCGGGATATAGCCTGACCTTGGGATCGCCTTGGGATATCCTCTAAAACACTTAATAAAATATTATATCTGTCTTAACAATTACTAAACATAGACATAGTATAATATTTACTTCGATCTCACAATATTTTCTTGTATAGAGATTGTAGAGTAAAAGGTTTTAGCTACTCATAGAAAATTTATAAACAGTCATTTCTATTAATGAAAACTTTCGATATCTCTTAATGATTTACAAGATGGCTTTTATAGAGTTTTCCAATCTCTGTTGATTCTACTAATTTCTATTTCTAAGATTCCCTTTTAATTTCTTCCGTTCTTTTTCTTTCCTCTTTTTCAAAAGCTGAATCCACTTTCTGTAGTTTGTCTGCCATTCCACCTTCTTTTTGACTTTAGAGATAAAATTTCTGGTAAATGTCCTTGTCTTTTCTGCTGCTGTCTTTTTCTTCTAGTAACCTTTCTTCTTTGTTGCTGCTGTCTTTTTCTTTTTCCTGAAAATTATTGATTTTTTACAGTCACCAATATAATTTGGGCCGTAGTGTCATTTGTAATATGTTTTCAGTCACCAATTCTCATTGGGCCGAAATATCATTTGTAATATGCTTTCAGTCACCAATTCTCATTGGGCCGAAATATCATTTGTAATATGCTTTCAGTCACCAATTCTCATTGGGCCGAAATATCATTTGTAATATGCTTTCAGTCACCAATTCTCATTGGGCCGAAATATCATTTGTAATATCCATAGGTCACCAATTCTCATTGGGCCTATCAATTCATCGTTATTATTACATTGTTAGGTCACCAAATTTTATTGGGCCTAACTTTCATCAAATAGTATTACATTGTATTATATGGTTAGGTCACCCTTTCAGGGCCTAACAAATATCTATGCAAAGGGATCAGAACATCCTTCTTCTTTTGTTGCTATATTCTTTAGAGTTGTCACTGGTCTCCGTCTTTGGCCTGATAATAAATTCTGATAAATTTCTTTTGTCTTCTGAGCATGATTGTGCTTTAAATCTAATAATCTTGCATGCATTTCGTTCAAAGCTGTAGTATCCCTGCTAATTATATCATTATTATAATAAATAGTTAGTATTTCTTCTGCTAATCCACCTTTACTTGTGCCAATGACACATGCCTTTCCTCCTCGTATCATATCTTCAAGTTTAGACTTCAATGTTGCTATGCCGATTGCTCTCTTGTTACACAACCAGTCGCCAAATTGCTCTATTGTACATGCCATGTCCGTCTTTAGGCTAGTATTTTCACCTTCTATAGTAGTATTCCTGCCATACTTAAATATTTGACAGAGTAATATGGGTTTTCCTGTTAAGTCAGTACAGGCATCAAAAACCCGTATACCATAAATTCCTCCTGGTCCGTATGAATTCATGTAAGATTGAAGGCTTTGTGTTATAGTTGATGGTAGTTATGCTATACTTGATAAGGTTTCATCTACCATTATTTTGTCAATAAATCCTAAGAGTAATAGGTTTTTTACTACAGTTGAATCTGCGTTTTCCCTACAGATATACCTTGGGTATTTTCCAAATTTCCCATTTCTCAGGATTGTAGTGTTGGTTTTATAATCATAGTACTTTTGTATCTTTTCAAAGGACTCGGTATATTCTTTGGTAAAAGTTACACGATCTTTTAGGGTAATGGCGTTGATAGTATTATCTGGTATGGTTATTGTTTTGATAGTAGGAGTATTGGCTAATCTTGATACAAAGGTTTCTGGGGTTTTTTGAAGGTTGTTTAATATTCTGAGTTTTCCTTCTAAAGTAGTAGTAAGTTGGCTGATTTCTTCGTTAATAATGTTTATCTGGTCATTCTTTTCCTTTATCTTCTGAATTAATTCTCCCACCTGTATCATAATACTGCTAATACTTTCCATTTTCCCTGCTAAGATAGTCTGCAAGAATATTTTTAGTACCTGATATATTTTTAATAATAAAATCATAACAACTAAAAAATGTTTGCCAATTTCTTCTTTTATTTAATTCTGGTAAAGGGTCAATTTTATTGAATATAAATGATCTTACTTGAGTATTATCTGTTCTTACAACAAATTTTGCAGGTAGTAAATGATAATGAAATCTTTTAATTCCTAATTTTACAGTTAATAGTTCCTTTTCATTAATATGATAATTCTTTTCATTGGTTTTCCACGTTCCAGCTGCATATCCACATATTAAAGGGTTTTCTTTATCAATATCATCTTTTTCAAAAGCTACTAATACTGCTCCCCATCCTATATCACTAGCATCTGTAAATAGTTCTAACTGATCACTATCTTTGGGTAATCGTAGTTTAGGTAAATTTTCTACCTTTGTTTTTAATGCTCTTATTGCATTTGTATGATCTTCCTTCCACTCAAAAGTTTTATTTTTCTTTATTAAATCTTGTAGTGGTTTTCTTAATTTTGGTAAATCTTTTATATAATCCGAAGCGTAATTTACTATTCCTAAGAATTGTTGTACTTCTTTTTTATTTTCTAAAATTTCTTTAAAATTCTTTATTTTTGTTGATATATGTTCTTGTAATTGAATTCCTTCAGAGTCTATAATATATCCTAAATATTCTATTTTGTGTTTAAATATTTCTGATTTCTTTTCTGATAATAATATTCCATGTTTTCTAATAGTCTGAATAAATATATCTAGATGTTTTGAATGATCTGTTAAATTATCACTAAATATTAATATATCATCTATATATACTAGAATAAAATCATTCATTTCCCTAAATATTTTATCCATTCTTCTTTGGAATATTTGTGGAGCTGTTCTTAATCCAAATGGTAGTACTATCCATTCATAATATTCTTGTGGAACGCTAAATGCTGTTAAACATCTAGATTCCTTAGTTAATTTTATTTGCCAGTATCCACTTTTACAATCAAATTTACTAAACCATTTTTTATTACTCGTTTGGTTGATTAAATTTCTTTTATATGGTAAAAAATATCCATCAAATATAGTCTTTTTATTTAGTTCTCGATAATCTATTACCATTCTAGCTTTTCCTCTTTTTACTTCATTATGATTTCTTACTAAAAACGCTGGACTACTATGCGGACTTTTACTTTCTTGTATTAGTCCTAAGTTTAATAATTCTTTTATTTGAACTCCTAACTCCTTTTGATCTGTTGGGCTATATCTTATTGGTCTGTTTCTAATTATATCATTAGGGTTTATTAGTTTTATTTCAGCATATATTTTTTCTTTTTCCCATAACTTCATTGGATGTTCTCCAAAATTTATTTCTAAGGCCTTTAAATATTTTTGTTTTAATAGTTCTAAATTCATTTTTCTTTCTGTTTTAATATTACTTATTTCTATTGATTCTACAGGTATTATTCTTTTTAATACTATCCATTTTTCGCAAGGTGTTAGCAAACTTATCCTATCTTGTTTTATTATTTGAGTTTTAAAAGAATCTAAAAAGTTATTTCCTAGTAACATTTGTTATTTCATATTATTTTCTTGGTATATTATAGGTAACCTAAACCTTATTTTTCCTAATATAAATCTTACATTTTCTGCTATTATATCTATCTCTTTTTTATGGTTATTGAATCCTGTTACTATTATTCTATTTTTTGTACGTTTCCATTTGTGTTGAGTAAATACTTCTTCTTTAGCTAAACAAATATCTGCTCCGCTATCTATAAATATCTTTTGTTTTATATATTTCGTAGGTTTATATTCTACCTGTGCTTCAATATATATAGCTACCATTTTATTCTATTCAGTAGTTAAATTTTCATTATTACTATCATTTTCATTTATGTAATTTATTTCTTCTGGTTCTGTTTCACTTATATAGAATACTTCTTCATCATACCAGTTATTGTTATCTTCTCTTATATATTCTAGTTTCATTATTAATTCGGTGGTATCTATGTATTTTACTCCTTTTTGCTGTAATTTAGGACACTTATTTGCATAATGTCCCTTTTCATTACAATTCCAACATTTACAATCTGCTATTTTTGTTTTATTTCTTTTTCTAAACTTTCTATTATATCTAAATCTCTTTCTATTTTCAGGAGTATTTCTATATTTTTTAAATTTTCTTCTTTTAAATCTTCGATTAAATGGTTTATAAGGTCTATAAGTTTTATTTTGTTTTCTATAATATTCATTTTGATTATTATAATCTAGTTTCCTATATTTCCTATATTTCTTTCTAGTTTTATAATCTTGATTATCACATCCAAATATTAATTTTTTCTCCGTAAAATTACAGATTTCTCTTAATCCTTATTTTTTATCCTTTTTAATTTTCTGTTGAATTCTATATTCTTCACATTTTCGAGTTAAATATGCTCTTAATAATCTAATTCTTTCTCCTAATGTATTTTCTTTAGGTTCTAGATTATTATATTCTTTAGTTATTTCGGTATTATAAGGTGAAGGTAGATGATCATAATACAGTTGTTGATATACTAAGCTTTCATTAGGTAAAAACTTAGCTTCATAAAAGAATTTAGTAAAACTTATAGTATATTCTGGTAATTTACTAATCTTACAACATTTCATATTATTTAGATACATTGTTATTTCTAATTTTCTTTCTACTGTTATATTTTCTTGAGCTACAAACCATCTTTCTCCTAGAAATTCTCTTTTTAATAATATATCAAATGCGTTTAACGTATCTTTCCAGCTTCTAGCATACGTTCTTACTTGTCCCTTTAATTCATAAATAATATTTTCTAACTAAAATGCTGCTTTTCCTATAATTGTTTTTGATATTAGTTCAAAAACATAATCTAAATCTTCTATATTTTTTGAATTCATTAAGGCTATATACATCCCTAAATTCCAGTCTTTTATTCTTCTACTTATTTCTTGATCGTCGTAGACATTATCTAAATCTAGAAAATATCCATTTATATTTATTCCTTGGTGTATTGATCCTATGAAATCTTGTACTTCATTTTGTTGTCCTATAGGTATATTTCCTGGCATTTTAATATTATTTTTAGTTATTATATGATCTTCTATTTCTTCTTCTGGGTATGCATCGTTATTTGATTCAGTTTCATAATTTGTTTGTTTATGTGAAGTTTCTCTTTCTTCAATATCACTTTCATCGCTTTTCTCTTCATTTGTTATTATTGCATTTACGGTTTTTCCGAGGGCTTCTAATATTTCTTTATTTTCTTTTATTACTATTTCCTTTTCCTCATTATCTGATTCCTCTAAGTAATTTAATCCTTCTTCTCCTAGATTATTATCTGATTTACTTGTATTACTGCTCTCATCTTGTTCTTTGTTCGTTTCTGAATTACTATCGTCAGACTTAATAATTTCCTTTTCTTTTAATTTTATTTTTAATTGATTAATCTCATTTTTTAAATTATCTATTTCTTTTAATACATTTATTACTTATAACTTTGTTTCTTTTAATTCTTTCTTTTGGGTTTTATATTTTTTTTTATAAAATTTATATTTATTTAACCATTCTATATTAGTTTTAGTTTTTAATTTAGCATTTTCTTTTCTTAATTCTTTTAGTTCATCTTCTCTTATTTCTTGTTTTATAGGTTCATATTTTTGTCTTTCTTTTTCCAGTAACTCTTTTCCATATTTTTTAAGAAATGTTATAGCACTATGTTCTGTTATAGACATTTTCCTAGAATTTTCCTGATTTATGAAGCTCTGCTAAACCATTTATTGTTCTTTTAACCCCTATAGTTATTTTCGGTTTTGATTTGCTTATATCCATTAATATAGGTTCTTTAGTTCTTCCTATTACTGTTATAGGTACTAGTTCTGGTTCTTCTGTTTCGTCTTTAATTATTTTATTTTCTTTATTTTGTTCTAAACTATTTTGTATAATAGTTAACTTATCTAATATTTGTTTAAAGATTGGGATTTCTGATATATTCCATAACGCTGTTATTTCTTCCTTAATTATCTTTCTACTAATTTCTTGATTTTCTTCCATCTTTTTTAATATAGCGTTTAAACTTTCCTTTATAAATATTTCGTTCCAAATATCTTTTATTTGGTTTTCAGTATTATTCATTTTTATAGACTCGTTTTCTCCATTCTCCTTTAATTATCCATATTTTTCTTTTCTTACCTTTTATTTTCTCTAATTCTTTTACTTCTTCCTCTAGTTTTTCTTTTTCTTTTAAGTATTGTAGTTCTTTTTCTTGAGTCATAATTAATGTTTCTTTTATTATCCTATTAATAGTTTCTATTTCATCTTTCTTTTCATTTATTTCCTTTTCAGGGTTCATATTCTGTCTATAAATCTTAATTTATTCTGATCATTTATTTCTATTCCTTCATTGGTTATATTATATTTTATTTCATTTAAGAAATCCATTCCTAATAATAGTTGATAACTAACGTCATTTTCTATTACTCCTAGGCTTATATTATATTCTAAGTCTAAAATTTTTAATCTTAATTTTATACCTTTTGTTATTATTGTTTCTCTCGAACTATTTGGTTCAGTTATTATTTGAGGTTCTATTTCCTCACATTTGTTTGAGTCAACTTCAGTTATATGTATTTGACTTTTTGTTGCTCCGGTATTTATTTCTGTTATGACTTCTTTGGCAAATATTCCATTAAATATTATTGTTTTTATTCGTAATTTATCTGATTCGTAACACGGTAATTTTATTAAATCTAATTTTCTACTGGTCATACTCATTGATCTAACTAATTTTATAGGGTTGTGTTCTCTTCTAAAACTTAATCTAGATCCTTCTAATATTGGTTTAATTCTTTGTGTTGAAATTATTTGTCTATTACTAAAGTCTATTGTAAATTCTTCTGGGATTGTTATTTGAGATTCTTCTTTATGTTCAATTTTTTCAAATATATCATTATATAATTTTGGTACTATTATTCCTAATTCCGTTTGTTTCTTTACATGATGGTTTCCATTCATAGCATATACTATTTTAGTTTCTATACTAATTACTTTACTTCCCTTTTGCATTTTTATTCCATCTAATTTATAATATAATGTTAAAGATCTTTCTTTATTTTCATCTCTTAATGATATGCTAAAATCAGGTTGTATTATAAATTTTAATTTCTGATATATTAAGTTTCCTTTTACCACTGCTATTAATGAATCTTGTATATTTCCTATTATTCTATCGTCTAGTACATATATTTGTATAGGAGTATCAATATTTTTCTGAAAATATGCTTTTATTGTAAATTCTATTGCTCCAAAATAAATATTTTTTAGTTTATTTGCTTCTTTTTGTTTTAATTTAGATAGTTCTCTTTTTATCAAACCATCTGTTATTAAATTTATTTTTGCTTTTCCATTTATTGTATCTATGTCTATTATATTTTCATGTTTTTGAACTATATATCTAACTTCTTTATTTCTTTCAAAATATGATGTTTTGAATATCTTTTTTATTGTTAGTTCTTCTGTTTCACTTTGAATTTGATTATATATATCTGGTTTAAAACTTAGAGTTTGTGATGTTCCTTCTTCGTATTCATCCATTTGATAATATACATCTTGTGTTTCACTTGATTTCTCTAATGACATTTTTCAAACTGTCTTATTATCCAGTTATATTACTTGATAAAATTATTCTTTTAAATCCTTAAATTCTTAGTTTATTATTTCTAAATGTTATTATCATATTTCCAAGTTGTTGATAACATCTTATTATTTCATCCCTATTTTCTCTTGTCCATTCAATTTTATTTTTTCTTTCTTGCAATTTATCTAGTTCTATTTCTAGTTTTTCTTGATTTTTTATTAATTCTTTTATTTTTCTATTATTTCTAGTTATTGCATTTGGATCTATCCAATTCATTTTTTTAAATTTTTTGCCTTAAATCATTTATTAATTTATATTGTTCAGTTAATACTTCTTTTAATTCTTTTATTTGAATTTCTAAATTAGTTTCTTTAATAAATTTTTCTTCTTCTAGTCTTCTAATTTTTTCATCTCTCTTTTCCAACATTGTTCGTAACCTAACTATAATATCTAATTTTTCATTTATTATTTGCATACTTATTTTACAACTTTCAATATGTTGATTTATATCTTTATTAAAAGTAAAGTTTTTATCTGCTATTAGTTTAATACTTTCTAACTTATAATCTTCCATAAATATAATATTTATTTTATTTATATAAATATATTAATTGTCTATATAGATTTTTCTTACACATTTGTTTCGTTTCTTTATTCTCTACTATAAAATAAATTAATAGATTTGCTATTATTTTAGTTTATAAAGACAAAATACGAAGTTATCCCACATTCCGACCTTAGCTCAGTTGGTAGAGCGGAAGACTGTAGTAGTTCTAGCAGATAATCTTTAGGTCGCTGGTTCGAATCCGGCAGGTCGGATTTTAATTTTTTATTTGTTTTATAATGTAATGCTTTAGCAGAGGTCATATTCTCGTCACTAAAAAATGTAGTACGTGCTTCTATTCCTAAAGAGTTTCTTTGAGGTTATCAAACATATCACAAATAATAAAATAAAATTTATATTTTAATTTTATTTATGTGCATCTTTCTAATTCTTCTAATTTAGTAGTTAAATACTTCATACATAAAGATGTCTTAATGACTTCTTACATAACTTATCACTTCCTCCCAAGTTTAAAAAATGAAGAAAAGTAAGTGATGGGTAAATAAAATAATTTCATTTATATCCATAAATGTGTTTTCGAATTTTTAAAAGGAACGAAAGAATGTGATAATGAATATAAATATGACAAATTTTCACAATAAAAATGGAATGAATTTTTTTTTAAAAAAACTCGTGATTCCCTTAAAAAAACATGATACCGCAAGGTCTCTGAGTGCAAGTCCCAGCACTTGAGATTCTCGATATTTAATGCCAAGATGAGCTCATACCAAATAAACTTTTATCCAAATTGAAAATTTCTTTTGTTCAATCTAAAATGGGGGTTTCAATTAGCAGAGAATATCTGACCTGCTGTAACTTCTTGGTTGTCCATAAGAGAGGAGTTATTCAATAACAGGCTCTTCTCAATTTTTTAATGAAAATAATCTCAAGAATCGAGTTCTCTACTGTATCATAAACCTTACAAAATGACGTAACAGGATATAACGTGTGATGGCAAACAACGCATACATCAGTTTAATAGGTTCGAGTAAACTTCTGACATTCAATATTTTGATGTTTAGCATATACCAGCATTTCAATCTACCTATAGACAACAGTTGACAACTAAAATTCTGCTTGTGTTTCATGTCTCCCAGGAAGCATTTATGCAAACCGACATTATACTGATATATTATTTAAAGTCTACCTTAAAACCAACCGTGTTTTGCCCAATAACTCATCCAAAAGGGCTTGCAAAGAGTCAGTCCAGACTGATTCCCCATTGTTATTTTCCTCTTCTCGAGAAATTAACAAATCATATGGGGCCAATAACTCTAAAGTTCATTTCGCATTTTAGCACACACCTTTGAATCATTTGGTGTATTAAGGGGAGTTTTCTGGAGTCTTAAGTCCAGTAGTAGTCTTACATGTGTGTTCAGTAACCACCACTCGAAACTCTTCAACTATAGAAGCATCCTTAAACTTTAAAGCGAATGTCGAAAGTTCATTTTTCTTTCCATCGCCATTACTACTCATGCATGCAAAAGTTACTCCCTTCTTCTCCATTGCTGTCAGCTTCATGCCTGAATAAAGACTAGCATTTAAGATCAATCTATAATTTCCTCTTGCTCTCATAACAAGTCTAACTTTGCTAGTCCCAACTGTGGAAACATTGACTTTGATTTCTCCCTTCCCTCGTTCCTTCCACTCTCCATCAAGAAACTCAAAAAGCACTGAATCAGCTGTGAAAACAGCCTTCTCATTTTCTTCCCCAGTCTCAACAGTAACCTCTTGCATGATTCCACTACCCTCGCCCCTGTTAGCAATTGATGAACCGAGACTGCTAAAAAGGGCAGATTTACTAAAACCAGAATTAACAGTAGAACCATCTTTAGGTATGGAACCAAATGAAAATGTCGAGCTCGAAAAACCACTCCCTGCAACCCCGGTAAAAGCATTTCGGCTACTTGAAAGCTGTTGGAAAGAGCTAAAAGCTGTAGCTCCATCCTTTTGCTTATCTACACCTTCACCGCTGTTTCTTTCTTCATTTTCACTTTTCTTACCATTAGCATCCGTTTTAGCCTCAGACTCATCAACTTCTTCTGTCTTCACATCAGTTGATTCAGATTTTCTCGTCTCAGTAACAGTATTATCTTTCCCCATTTCTGGCTCACCAGCACTGCTTTGCATTTTCTTATCATCTTTAAATTTCCCCTCAGTTTTAGTTCTCTCATCTTCAACAGTTACTTTGGTCGCTGGCTCACCAGCACTACTTTGCATTTTCTTATCAACCTCAACTTTCTCTTCAGTTTTAGTTCTCTCATCTTCAACAGCTGATTCAAACCCTGCTTCCTCAACCTTGCTTTCTGATTCCTTATTACTGTCATCTTTTAACTTTTCACTATAATGATTACCGCCATTCTTTTGCCCTATATCATCTAAAACTGGTTTAACATTTTCATCAGCAGAACTAATTGCAGCTGGAGTAGCACTTAAAGTGGTAGGAGAGACCAGGCAAATCCCTGCAAAAGGATTAGAAGCAGCTGCCGGGGCACCAGATGGGCAGTGAACCTTAACTATTCTTCTTTGTGCCAGAACGTCATCACTTGCTCTCTGAAAGGTTCCAGTGTCTTTCCCAGAGGTGTCTTCATCGTCATCTAGACCAAAATTCTCTTTAGTTATCTGTCTTTCAGCCGTTCTCTTCTTTAAAGATGGAAGGGTATTATCTGCATCTCCCATTGCTGAACAAAAGAACTAAGTGACAGCCCCCACAGCAAGTAACTAGAAAAAAGATTAGTAAAATGAGAATCTATAAACTTTAATAACTCAATACAGTAAAAGTAATAAGAACAACTGAAGGGACACGGGGGGGAACTGCAAAAGCGACTGAATCAGCTGTGAAAACAGCCTTCTCATTTTCTTCCCCAGTCTCAACAGTAACCTCTTGCATGATTCCACTACCCTCGCCCCTGTTAGCAATTGATGAACCGAGACTGCTAAAAAGGGCAGATTTACTAAAACCAGAATTAACAGTAGAACCATCTTTAGGTATGGAACCAAATGAAAATGTCGAGCTCGAAAAACCACTCCCTGCAACCCCGGTAAAAGCATTTCGGCTACTTGAAAGCTGTTGGAAAGAGCTAAAAGCTGTAGCTCCATCCTTTTGCTTATCTACACCTTCACCGCTGTTTCTTTCTTCATTTTCACTTTTCTTACCATTAGCATCCGTTTTAGCCTCAGACTCATCAACTTCTTCTGTCTTCACATCAGTTGATTCAGATTTTCTCGTCTCAGTAACAGTATTATCTTTCCCCATTTCTGGCTCACCAGCACTGCTTTGCATTTTCTTATCATCTTCAAATTTCCCCTCAGTTTTAGTTCTCTCATCTTCAACAGTTACTTTGGTCGCTGGCTCACCAGCACTACTTTGCATTTTCTTATCAACCTCAACTTTCTCTTCAGTTTTAGTTCTCTCATCTTCAACAGCTGATTCAAACCCTGCTTCCTCAACCTTGCTTTCTGATTCCTTATTACTGTCATCTTTTAACTTTTCACTATAATGATTACCGCCATTCTTTTGCCCTATATCATCTAAAACTGGTTTAACATTTTCATCAGCAGAACTAATTGCAGCTGGAGTAGCACTTAAAGTGGTAGGAGAGACCAGGCAAATCCCTGCAAAAGGATTAGAAGCAGCTGCCGGGGCACCAGATGGGCAGTGAACCTTAACTATTCTTCTTTGTGCCAGAACGTCATCACTTGCTCTCTGAAAGGTTCCAGTGTCTTTCCCAGAGGTGTCTTCATCGTCATCTAGACCAAAATTCTCTTTAGTTATCTGTCTTTCAGCCGTTCTCTTCTTTAAAGATGGAAGGGTATTATCTGCATCTCCCATTGCTGAACAAAAGAACTAAGTGACAGCCCCCACAGCAAGTAACTAGAAAAAAGATTAGTAAAATGAGAATCTATAAACTTTAATAACTCAATACAGTAAAAGTAATAAGAACAACTGAAGGGACACGGGGGGAACTGCAAAAGTGACAAGAACTTGTGAAAAAATTAAGATATACTGTCATAATTCATAACACTATCTAGTTACTTCCATTGTTATCACGAAGACGACTAGTCTATGACTAGTCAGCGACTAGTCGATGCGAAGGTACTCAGGAGCCTAGAGTCTCGAAGCCCGACTTGTCGTCGACTGGTTGATGTGAAGGTCGCCCAAGAGTCTCGTAACCCGACTTGGGGTCTTCATAACAATAATTGTGGAGTACCATGCATATTTTAAACTTACTATTCTATTACTTTTGATTTAAATTATAAAACTAACATGTTCAATTATATTATATATTAAATCAAGTAATTATATGTATAATGAACATTTTGTCGACTTTTTACGACTAGTCGGGCGACTTATCGACTAGTCTTCACGAAGGTACTCGGGCGTCGAGGGTCGACTTGGCGCCGTGATAACCTTACTTACATCATCCTAAATGAAAGTAGAATAGTAACTGAAGGGAGACGGGGTAACTGCAAAAGTGACGAGAACTTGTGAAAAATTTAAGATATACTGTCATATTTCATAACAAGCTCTAGTAATTTCATCCTACATGAAAGTAGAAAGGTGTACATGCTGCACATGGTGATATGCAGCCACAGCTTCACTCACAAGCAAGCAGTTTAATTATGCATAGTTTAGAAGCAACAATAATAAATCTTCCTAACAGACATACTGGAACCAAAATTAGGTGTTCATAACTGTACACATTAAGCTACAACCTAGTCCTATATAATAACAAATTACATTGTCACAATTTACACTGTGGATTACTTTGCATCAGTTTACACACAAGTACATAGCAGAAAACACTAGAACACCTGCACGGAACACAGATGCTTTTATACTTGAAGTATAACAACAAAGTACTTCTATCAAAGTTTTTAAGGTTATATACATCCCACATTTATACATATTACAGACACAAACTTTTTCTCAACATTCCACATTTTGGTCAACAAAAGAGGATTATCGTATCCACGCTACAGTAATCACCCTTCATTAGCACACGGAAGTCATAAAAGAAGTCTCCATCTTACCCGCCCCAGACCATACTCTATCTCTTCATCATAAACCATTACCCTTCACTACATTTCGCAAGCTGCCTTGCACCTACCCTCTACATGAATTAATCCACTTGCACATACAACAAAATAAGTAACCCTTGGATTTTAAACACTAAATTCTTCATACCAGAAAAAATTAAATAGACCTCAGAACCTAATTCAAGTTATCGAGATTTGTACACAACAAAAACCCAATATCCAGCATAACCAACACATAAACATATATTCATAATCAGCAGCTATATCATATATCAAAGGGAACAAATTAGTAAAATCAAATTAGGAACAACTCAAATCGATATCTAAAACACCAGAGCTAGTTAAAATAAACTATCACTATATAACGCAATTCAATTAAAATACTCAAATATCAAACATAACAGAAACAAATTTCACGTACTTAAGTAAATATAAGCATTGTGAAGGATAAAGAGAGACAGTAGGTAACGATAACTGGGTTAAAGTCGATTAGAAGCTTCAATTTACAAATGCACAATATATACAATCCCTAATTTCTATATGAAAAAGCTAATAGTAATTATCCTAATTTGTTTTCCCTTTTTATGGGGTTGGTTCCGGATGAGGACATTTTTCAGTGGACGAATATGCCCTTTGTGAGGTCGGGGGCTTCTGACTTCTCTGTTATTTTCCTCACTAGTATGTAGTGTTTCGCACCGATGCACCGGGTTTTATTTTTAATATTTTTTAATTTATTTATGTAAAATATTTTTTTTTAGTTCTAATAATTATTGTGAAATGAATTATTAAACTCTTCGAATGATAGTAAAGTAAATAAAAATTAGATATTAGATGATATTAAAATTGCAAAAATAACATCTCTTATTTTAATTCTAATTACTTTGAGAAAATAAATTATTGAACTTATTACATGATTAAATAAAAGTAACTGAAACAAATTTTAGACAATTAATCACATTAAAAAATTGAAAAACTTATGCTCAAATATAAAATTGGGTTTCATGTTCTCAAAAAAGAAGTGGGCTTAATATTTGAGACAATAAAATTAAAATGCTACAACTTAGGTGAATTATAGAAAACTTTTTTTACACAATATTTTTTGTACTATTTTTCTTTTATGTAGTTATGTCGTCTAAGAGGATATGAAGCACAGATGGTCAAGTGATACATGATAGAGCAACATAAAGCTGACCGTGACATAAAATAGAACTGAGAAAATACACACCAACCTTTTCCAAAGACTGACCTTAACTTTTATTAATCATCATTGTAAAACATACTTGCAACGACATCCGTCTCCTCTTAAATATAAAAGACCACTTAGAGTTGATTTCTTTTGATGTTAAGGTCTCCTCTTAAATATAAAAGGTCACTTATATATTTTTTGGTATATGTAACAATGAGGCCACAACCTCTTTTTTATAGGGGGAGAAAATATGTAACCTTCATATGATATTAACTTGTAACTTATGTAATATGATCAAACTAATATTCTTTCATTATTATGGGAGTTACAAATATTGAATCCATCAGTTACAAATCAAAAAAAATAAGACAAATAATTTTATTCAAAAATAATAGTACAACAGATAGTAATTGCACAAATTTCCTAAAAGTAGTTAAGGAGTGAAGTGTAGAACATATATGAAAAAATTATTTTTATTTTATATCAATTTACACAGTAATCACCAAGATACTAATTGCGTCGATTTAAAAAAAATTAATTTAACTATGAAGCATAGAAAACACATATAATCTATTGTTTTAATTTTGTATATTATTAACGGGTTACTATTATAAAAATAGGTGAGATGCAGTTGACACTTTTCTCTTGATTTAATAATTTATTTATAAAATAGGTGAGCTGTAAAATTAAGCATAAAATTGTTATAGTCATAACATTTTTGAAAACATTATTACATTTTTAATCACCATATACTAATTGAACTAAATTTCTAAAATTAATTAAGGAATGCAGTGTTGAACATACATGTAATACTTCTCTATAATTGTTTTAGCATGACAGTCTGCATTTGCCGTTTCACCATATTCCACAACATGAGAGGTAAAGAACACCGAGTGGTCATCCAATTAATTTAACTGTAGTGTGACACAGGATATAATATATTATGATAAATATGTGAATAATGTGTTTAAACCAGTATTACGTCATCGTCGAGGAAGATGAGATTCAGGCCTAAACTCACCCGTTGTGTTGTTGAATCCAGGCCACATCCTAGTCAAGCGTACTTTGATTCTCCAACTTGTCTTATTGGTTTTTAAAGAAACAATACGACTGAAATGACAACTTGTCTTATTGTTAAGATTAATTACATGCAAGATTTAAGTTAACGCGAATTATTCCATAATCATAGCTAACACATTAATTATACGAAAAGATATAGTTAAATATGAAGATTAAGTACATCATGCACGTGATTTATGTTAATCGTATAGTTATCAAAGTGATCGCCAACACATTAATTAAAAGAAAAGCTACATTCCAATATGAAGATTGAATATGACAAATAAATAAATTTGAAGATTGAATAAATAATGCGGTGATTTATGATTAGTTAAATTTTAATTTTTTGTTGTGATTGGTTGGAAATTAAAAAAATAATTATCAAGATTAATTATATGCAATATTTATGTTAATGCACATTATGCCATAATCATAGCTAACACATTAATTATATGAAAATATAGAGTTAAATATGAAGATTAAGTAAATCATGTGCGTGATCCATGATTGGTTGAATTAATTTTTTTTTTTGTGTGTTGGTTGG